>NC_056743.1:1297452904-1297635404 GCF_019279795.1 Protopterus annectens | reverse complement strand
AGAAAGCACCCCTAAAATAATAATAATCATGATTACAAACAAGTTACTGCTTAATTAAATGGCAATATGGCATCTAGTAGAATCAAATTTCAAAATCAAGTGGCTAATGTGTATTAACTCAGAAAAAGGAAGCATCTACCTGTATGCGAACAAAATTCAAAAATTATCTTAAATCAAATGTTAAATTTCTCAAACATTGTCACTTACAATCTTAAGGATTTCTGAAGTCTGAGACAAACATATTATCTTTTCATCAACATTACACTCTCCAATACATTTATCAATCATGTTTAGCAAGCTATGTGTGCAAAGATAAAAGTTAAAAAAAAACAAAAAACAAAGCTAGTCTGAGTTTCACTGTCACTAGCACCTTAGAGAGGTACTGATATGTCAGAACTGTCCAGTCTTAAATCAAGAATATCACAGTCATCGTTCGAGTGCTCAGATATAATCATCTACCTTTGATCAAATCACAGTACAAACCAAACATGCATAACTTGCATTTTAACGTTTTTGTGCTATTTTCCTGGAAGTCCTGTACTGACCATCATGCACTCCACTGGCTGCCTCCTGCATGTGGTGCTATAACAGCAGCCATCATTAGCTCTGAGCAGACTCCATTTGCTACAACCCCTATAAATCAGTTTCTCTAGGCAATGTTTTATCCATGCTACCATTCAATGATAAATGCTAAAAAGTATCCTATTTGTTCACTGAGTATGTGCTATGTGTCAAATGCCACAATGAAATCTACCAGACCAGTTTCTTGACTTTTACCCAAGAAAAATCTCTTAAGAGGACTTCCAAGATGGCTGTACACTGATCAACAGCTTAACCAGCTCTCTTGGTAGGAAAACAGAAATGGAGAAAAGGCAGCCAGAGATATTGTCAGCTTTATTAAAATTCACTTATTGGCTACTAAGTACACTGCCTTGATGTCTGCAAAGAAGAAACTAATGCCTTAAAGAAAATCAACTACAAATGTTGAGGAGAAAATAATGACTAGGAAGAATCCTGCATTAACTGTTCAGCAAAAGCACTTCAAGCCCCAGCTCTGGTGCAAGACATGGCCCCAAGTAATCCAGAGGGGAAAAAAAGCTAAGTCAAATGTGCCCACAGCTGAATAAAATAAATGAAACACTGAAGTATATCAACTCAGCAAAAGGCTGGAAAAATGGAATAAGCTTAAACAGATATTCAAATAATTTGATAAAACTGCAAAATTCAGAAGCTGAAATGAAGAAAAGGCTGGCTGAGAATGAGACTGCTCAAGAAGAGATGTTTCAGAAAATGGTAGAATTGCACGACAGAGCATGTAGGGAAAATCAGAGATTTTTCCACTGTACCACAGAAATCAGAAGGAACAAACTCTATTGATTTTATGAAGGCACAAATAAGCAGTGGACTGGTATTCCACAGCAAGAACTGTTAACTGAAAGGGCACACTGTGTATGCTCCAAATATGGCCATGAAACAAAGCAGCCAAGACCTTTATTAGTAATAAAGGTGCAAACGTACCAGCAGAAAAAGTTGATCCTGATAAACCTGCAGCAAAAGGGCAAAGTATTAAAAGTTGGAGACCAGTAGAGGGTTTGTGGAAAATGATCATTCACTGTACACCAGACAGAAGAGAAACAGATGTATTCTAGTAATCAGGGAATATTGAGAGACAAGTGTGAGATTCAAGCTGATGACTCCAGCTGTCTTCAGAATACTTCTTCCTGGAGGAGGAGATAAAAATGATTATGTATATAAGCAATTTACAGGAAAGTCTCTAGGAATAGATGGTATTCTGGTGGAAGCTTGGAAGTTAGTAGGGAAGAGAGTGATAAAGATCTGGAAGGTTTTCTTTAACAGTTTTTTAAAAAGAGAGGAAGCACTAACAGCCTGGAAAAAAACCTGTGGTGAGTGTGACAACTAAAGACTGTAAAGATCCATCTGATCCATCTTCACATAGGCCTATTTCACTTTTAATCCATGACTATAATGTGTTTATGTCTACAATGCGTAAAAGATTTGAAAAGGCAATGTGAAAACTGATAGATATGGACTGATGTACTTTTTGTGGATGGGAGGCAAACATTTGACAACATTAATAGAACAATGATGATTCTGATGGAAGCAGAATGTAGGAAAATGCCACTGTTATTGCTGGGTCTTAATGAAGAGAAAGCGTTCAAGTGAGTAAGATGGGATTTTATGAGGAGGGCAATGGAATCATTTGCATTTCTTAATACAATAATAAGGTTATTAAGAAGGATATATGAAGAATCAGAGGGAAAAAAAACAAAGTGGGAGGGTTCCTCTCTTACAGATTGTGCTTGAACAGAGGAACCAAGCAGTGGTATCCTCTTTCCCCGTTGTTTTCTTGATCATTAGAAGCAATGGTACAGAAAAAGTACAGTTGTGTACACTTGCCATAAATGTAGATGTTCAAGTGTATTCACTGTTGCAGTCATCACATTTGGGTGATCCCTGCCAGTGTAGCCCTCGGCCAGCCTGAATACCAGGGACTTAGTATTTCTGCGTTGGTTGCGGTCACTTGAGGACTGACGTCAGGTCATCAGTGGTATACAGGAAGGCACCCGATCCCATTACATCAGTTTTTCTTGCCCTAACCTGTCAGGAGCCCCCAAAGTAGGAGGCCAGGCTCTGGTGGTAGAACCCCACCAGTGGAAAATAAATGCCAATATGTCTCTTGTAAGGAAAGGAAGAAAATGAGAAAGGGGGCTGGGGGGGGAGGGAAACCAGGACTGCAACAGTGAATACACTCTAACATCTACATTTATGTTAAGTGTACACAACTGTACTATGTTCTTCGTGTTTCACTGTTGCAGTCATCACATTTGGGTAGATTCCCAAAGCTGAGGAAATGGGTGGAGGCAATTCAGGAAGCTAGGGGCTGGCTAGCATGCCCTGCAAGACTGCAGAGGGAAACCCTGCCTTGGATTTGGAGAAGAGAGGCAGGTTGTAATGCTTGGTAAAAGTATGAACAGAAGTCCAGGTTGCAGCCTCCAGGATGTCCCTGGTGGGGACTCCTCTGAGGAAAGCTGCGAAGGTGGAGGCTGCTCTGGTATAGTGTGTCCTGACCCCCTTGGGTGGAGGCTTGCCATGCTGTTTGTAGCAGAAATGGATGCAGTGTTCTATCCATTTGGAAATGGTTTTGCTTGGAGACGGCTTTGCCTTCTGCCCCTGAAGCAAAGCTAACCATCAATTGATCAGACTTCCTGAAGGGTTTATTCCTGTCCAGATAGTATCTGAGCTGTCTGTGCACATCTAGAGAGTGCAGAATCCTTCCCCCTTGTTTTGGGGGTTAGGAAAGAAGGTGGGTAAATGGATGGATTGGTTGAGAGCCACACTGGAAAGCACCTTAGGCATGAAGGATGGATTAGTTATGAGGGATACCCTGCCTGCATGTAAGATGTTGAAGGGTTCCACAGCCATGAGTGCTTGCAGCTCAGAGACTCTTCTGGCTGAAGTGATGACTAGGAGGAAGGCAGTCTTCCAGGAGAGAAAGTTTAGCTCTACAGAAGAAGCTGGTTCTTAAGGGGGCAGAGTGAGCTTTTCCAAGACAAAGTTAAGGTCCCAAGCTGGTGTGGGTGCCCTTCTGGGGGGCCTCAAGTTGCTAGCCCTTCTGAGGAACTGTTATCAGAGGGTGTGAAAAAAAGATGCTGCTCAGTGGGAAAATGAGCAGAAATAGCAGAGGCATTAATTTTTCTAGACACAAAAGAGAGACCACTGTATAGTAAATCAGCCAAGTAATCCAGGATGATAGGGATAGAGGGCGGTGACGTACTGGCCCCCTTAGCCTGGATCCAGGTGCAGAACCTATTCCATTGATTTGCACAAGACTTTCTGGTGCTACGGCGTCTGGCCTCTCGGATAACATCCAGAATCTGTTTACTGAGGATGGCAGATTGGTCAGGGATTAGGGTATACGCCAAGATGCCAAATTGAGTGTCTGCAATTGGGGGTGCATGTATTCCCCTTCCTTCTGGGTTAGGAGGTTTGGAATCAGAGGAAGATTCCATGAAGGCAGAGGGGACAGGCTGCACAGCAAGGGGTACCCAGTGCTGTCTGGGCCGGTCTGGAGCTATGAGGATGGTCCTTGGTTTTATCTCCCTTATTTTGAGCAGTACTCTGGGAATGAAAGGTAGGGGAGGAAAGGCATAGACTGAGAGGTTTACCCAGGGGAAGGACAGGGCATCCACTTTCCATGCCATGCAGTGATGCTCCCTGGTGCAGAATTTGCTAAGCTGATGGTTGGTGTGGGAGGCAAAGAGGTCGACCTTCGGGGTTCCCCATTTCTGAGTTATTAGGAAGAAGGTGTTTCTGTTGAGCTGCCACTCATGGGGGTCCAAGAGTTTTCTGCTTAATTGGTCTGCCAGGGAGTTGAGAGAGCATGGCAGGTATCATGCTAACAGGTGTATTTGCATGAAAGAGGCTATGAACCAGAGAGTCATAGCCAGCCTGCACAGCGGGTAGGTGTAACTCCCTCCCTGCTTGTTGATGTACCACATAACAGTGGTGGTGTCTGTTTTGATCAGGAGAACCCCTGGAGAGAGAAGGAGTTTGAAAGCTATCACGGCCTGTTGCACAGCCATCATCTCTTTTTGACTGATGTGCAGGGGGAGCTGCTGGGTGTTCCATTGGCCCTTTATGCACCTGCCATCCAGATGTGCACCCCAAGCATAGTCTCATGTGTCTGTGGTGAGGGTCTGGGCAGCGGGGTGTGGGGAGCAGGGCAGTACCTTGTGGGAGCAGGCTGTTACCCACCAAAGAAATTCCTTCCTCAGGCAAGGAATAATAGGTAGAAGAGTTTCCAGATCTTTAGAGTGTTGACACCAAAGGCTCTTTAGGTACCATTGAAGTTTCCTCATATGCAGTCTGGCATATGGAATGAGAAGTATGCAAGAGGCCATGAACCCCAGGGCTTGCAGGATTCTCCTTGCAGAAAGCTGAGGCCTGGTGGCCAGTTGAGAGAAGTAAGCTGACAGGAAAATTTGTTTCTCTGGTTTAAGTCATGCCATCTGGGATGATATGTCCAGACTTGCTACCAGGAAGATTATCCTTTTGGTGGGTACCTGTCTGGATTTCTTTTCATTGACTGTGTACCCTAGGGAGGTTAGTAGGTCCTTTACAAAGGCCACATATTTGAGCAGCTTTGCCTGGCTGTCTGCCTGAATAAGGCAGTCGTCTAAGTAGGGGTAAATTTAATATTTCTCGTCTGCAAAAGGCACGAAGCTAAGCATTTTGTGAAAACTCTGGGAGCAGTAAATAAGCCAAAGGGAAGCGCAGAGAACTGAAAGATCTGAGATCCTGCCCTGAAGCGGAGATATTTTCTGCAGGACTCCCTGATAGGAATGTGGAGGTAGGCTTCTTTTAGGTCCAGGGTGACTAGCCAGGCGTCCTTGGAAAGTATGGGTAGCAGCTCCTGGAGGGTGAGCATTTTGAATTTTTGGATCACCAGAAAGGTGTTTAGAATGGATAGATCGAGGACAGGGTGCCAGGTGCCCTCTTTTCTGGGTACCAGAAAAAGTCTGGAGTAGAAGCCTAGACTGGTCCTGTCTACTCGGAGCAGGAAAGGACCAGTGCTTGGAGGGAAAATGCCTGCTGAACCTAGAGGGCTGGACCTGTAAGAAATCTTTAACGGTCTGCATAGATTTTGCTTTCTCTTTCATATTTTTTAAAACCTCTTCTGCTATAGTGCCAAACAAGTTATCTTTGTGCAAGGGTGCATCCAACAATGTTGATTTGACATGGTCTTGCAGGAGTTGCTCCTTAAGCCATGCATGTCTTCTAATGACAGATCCGGTGACTTCTGCCCTGCAAGAAGCTTCTAGGGTGTCAAAACCACAGTGCAAAGTGTGTTTAGTTACTTGACCAGCAAAATGCATTAAGTCCCGTAAATCTTTAGATTCTGCCCATGCAGGAAAGGAGGAAATTTTTTGTTTAAGGAGTTCCAAGGTATGTTGCTGATACTTAAGCATATTGAACTGACAATTTATCCCCGATATCAAGAGTAGCTGAGGTGTATCCTTTATTTACCCCATCTGTCCAGGGCTTGGGAATCCCTGTCTAAGGGGGTGGGATTCTAAGCCGAGGTTGCTTTAATCCCTTTAGGCCCCTGAATAATTACCTCAGGATCAGCTGTTGGATTTTTAAAAAGATATTTGTGTGAATCAGGGACTCTGTAGTACCGGTCTGGTTTTCTGGGAGCAGGAGGGAGGACATCTTGAGTCAAGCTGGACTCTAGAAAGACATCATCCACCACAACTAGGACTGGGGGGGGATGGCTAAGGCCCTGTGTTGTGGAAGGTCCAGGAACTCCCAGAGTCTCTTTTTAAACTGTGGGTAACCTTGACTCTCCCATTGGAAAAGCTCCCTTAAGGTATTCTGGGGGGGCTGAAGGAATGGATTCCTCTGCATCAGATATCTCATATGTGGAGAGGGGCTACATGCCCTCATAGTCAGATGCTTTCATCTGACTCTTGTTCAGACAAAACTAGTGAAGACGGATCTCTTTTCCATTTTTAGGGAGTGGATTAGCTTCCCCTAATCAGCATGATAAGGTCTTCTGCCATTTTAAGCATTTGAGACTGAGGCAAGGGAGCAGGCGCGTGAGAATGGGTAGTCTGTTTCTTGGGTGTGGTTCGACCCTTGGGCCTAAGGAACTCTATTGTTTTCGAAAGAACGATAGCCTTGAAAGCAGGTGTTGGTTTATGTTGGGATTCGGTGTTGCAAAGGACTTCCTCGGAAGCTGGTGCCTGCACAATGGCTCCGGAATAATCCAAGGTAGAGACGACCGCAGGATCTTTAAACGAAGAAGAGTTCTGCGGCATACCGGACTCTGAAAGGGTCTCAGTAGCGGCCTGTGAATTAACTGAAGCGGGTATCAGGGGCTGCGAAAGCACCTCACTGAGTTCCAAAGGACTGACGACCAGCTTAATGGAAGCATTGTCAGAAGGTTTGGTCCTATGTGGTCTGTCTCCATCTTTATCTTTACGTTTTTTCGGAAGATCTGCTGACGGATGGCCTACCGAAGACATATTGGAATTAGAGGACTGTAAACGGAAATATCTGGCTACAATAAGGGCCTTACGACAAGTAGTTCTGGCGCTAAACAAAGCAAAGAAGTGACAACAAGGGACCTTGTGGTCTAGGCCTAGGCAAGTGATGCAGTAAGAGTGGAAGTCCCGGTGTGGTATTTGCTTTCACAGGCGAGACAATTAACTTTTTCTGACATGGGTTAGTGCAAGAAAAAAGGATCCCCCACCGGCTACTTAGCTTTCGAAGACTTCAACTTCAATTCAGAAACGAAACTCAGGTAGCAGCCGACCGGCAGTCATGCGAACTGCTTCTGCTTTGGGCTCCACGGCAAGAAAGACTGATCTAATAATGTCAGATGCCTTCCTTAATACCACCGATGACCTGACATCAGTCCTCAAGCGACAGCAACCGACACAGAAATACTAAGTCTCTGGTATTCATGCTGGCAGAGGGCTAACCTGGCAGGGATAACCCAAATGTGATGACTGCAACAGTGAAACACGAAGAACATCAGCAGACTCGGAAACTGAAGGTTGTAACTGGCATGGTCAGAAATTGAAGGATATAACTGGCATGGTGTTCAAGAAAAGTTGACTGTTTGTAGATGATGTTATTTTGTACCTGATGGAACCAAAAAAGAACATTTCAGTGTGTTGTGGAATATTCTGAGATAGTTCTATTTTTTTGGGGACATAAAATTAAATTACTGAAAACAAAGGCTATGGCTATAAACTTTGTACCCACACATGAATTGGTCCAGCAATATCTATATTTCTGGGGATACGATAAAATGAAGCATTTAGGAGTATGGATTAAAAAGAATTTGGTTAGGGCAGTTAAGGATACATGTGAAGAGACTAAACAAAAGATAATACAAAAACTGAGAAACTGGAAGACCTGGCCTATGGATATGAATATCAAGATATAAGCAGTAAAAATGTTTTTAGTCCCTTTAATTTTATACACAAATCAGGCATATTTTTATCAATCAGAGAAGTTGTGTACAGTAATTAGTAAAAAGTTGAAAGATTTTATTTTGGAGGGAAAGAGGGTCACTATCAAGTGATAAGTTGATCCTTCCAACAGATCAAGGAGGTTTAAGATTACCTGATTTGAAGGGATATTTTAGAGCTAGAGTTGAGTCTTATACATAATGCAAGTAGAAAGCTACAATTCAAAGGGGAAAGGGATGATGATGAAGCAGGTGGGTAATTCAAGAAATAAATGGGATGACTCAGATCCTTAAGGAGTATAACAGTCATACAAAATATTATACTCAAAGTATGTGAAAGTATACTAAGAAAGTACAGTTTTGTCCCACTTACCGTAATTGTATATGTTCCGAGTAGATCAGTGTTGTAGTTCTAATCCTTAAGGCTTTCTGCTTTACAGAACCATGCAACCAGATGGATTTCCAGAGTCTTAGCACCATCCCAAGCCAATGGATGTTATATGATTGATGTCCAGATGTCAAGGTATAAGTATGGCATCTGTACGCACTATCTTCAGGTCTTTCTAAGCCAGAAAAGCAATTTGATGCCCAAGGACAGCACAGCCTTCCAACTGTCTGGTCTTAGTAGTGAATGCAAAATGGAAAAAACAAAGCGAGAAGGATGGTATGAGCCAAATGGACAATAAGAAGCAGCAGCAGAAGAAGAAGTCCCTACTTAGGGAAAGGAGGGAATGTGTACCGCAGTACTGATGTACTCTAACATCTGCGATTGGCCCTGGATGCCTGACCTAAACTTTAATGTTTTGTGAAGGTGTGAAAAGAACTTCAGGAGGCTGCCTCTAGGACTGTTTGAGTGGGCACTCCTTTGAGGAAGGCCTTGGTGTTTGCCCCATGCCTGGTGGAGTAGGCTCTTATACCGACAGGCAGAGGCTTTACATGGTGTATGTAACAGAACCTGAAGCAGTTTGCAATTGATTTTGAGATGGTTTGCTTTGAGATAGGCCTGCCCGGTTTTTCCTCTGTGAAAGATACCATTAACTGATATGCCCTTGGTTAAGGCTGAATTCAGAAACTTAGGCATAAATGAAGGGTTATTTCTGTGAGTTACCCTGTTCTTGTGGAAGACCGTGAAGGGCGCCATACTCATGACAGCCTGTAGTTCAGAGATTCTTCTAGCTGAAGTGACAGCTATAATAAAGGTGGTCTTCCAGGTCACCATCTTGAGGGGAGTAAATGCAGACAGTTTGAAAAGCAGTAGGTTTAGCTTTTCCAAGAGTTAACTAAAGCCCCATGCAGGAATAAGGTCCCTTCTGGGGCATCTTAAGTGTGTTACCCCTCAGAAATAGTTTCATATGCAAGTGAGACTAAAATGGTGCAGTAGTCTGCAAGCAACTTGAAACTGCCAATACATGAACTTTTGTGCTAGATAAGAAGGCCCTTGTTCAAACAGGCGAGACTGATAAAGCAATACTGAATGAATGTCTGCTTGAGCTAGAACAGCCTATTGGCTATAACACCATAATAATCTTTTCCATTATGACACATACAATTTCCTGGTGTTTGGCTTTCTTACCTCCCTAAGAATAGATAACATCTCCTTAGGATATTATCGAGGTGGTTGTCATGGTTCAATCCTCCAGGCAGCTAGACTGAAAGATGTCAGGCTGGGGTGGAACACTGATCTCCTGATTTGGCTGAGAAGGTCTGTGTCCATCTGGAACTTGTGAAACCTCCCCTTGTTAAGGGTGAGGAGCACAGAGAACCAATATTGTTTGGGCCAGAAGGGGTCTACCAGAATCAAGATGGGTCTATCAGACCTGGTCTTGGTGAGTACTCTCAGAATCAAGGATAATTGTGGGAAGGTGTAAAGAAATTTCTGGATCCACGTGAAAGAGAAAGCGTCTATCTTCTAGGCTTCCTCGTGTTTGACTTTGGAGCAGAATCTCAGAAGTTGTGTATTCTAGGGAGAGCCAAAGAGGTCTACAAATGGGACTCCTCAAAAGTATAGTGAGATCTAGGAAGACTTTCCTTTTTAACATCCATTCACTTGGGTCTAGTAAGACCCTACTCAGGGAATCTGCCAGAATATTGCTGTGGCCAGGTATGTATAATGCAATGAGCATGATCTCCAAGTCCTGGGCCAGCATTTAGATCTGTATTGTAAGGGTGCATAAGGGGGTAAGACAAGGTCACCCTTGTTTGTTTATGTACCACATGACTGTGTTATTTGTCTGTCCATATCTGCAGGGTTCCTGGACTCGCGTGCTGTCAGAAAGCTTTCATGGCCAGAAAAACTGCTAACATTTCCTTTAGACTGATATGCAACTGCCTGTGTTTTGGGGACCAAATGCCCTGTACCCTTCATTGGAACTAGGTGGGTATAGCAAGCTATGCCTGAACTATCTGCAGTGAAAGGCTCGTCTGCCCAAGGCAGAGTGGAGGCTGCACCTGGGTTGTTCTGTATGGTGGATATTTGCCACAGAAGCTCCTTCCTGAGGCACGGGAGAAAGGGAAGTTGGGGACTAAGAATGTTGTTCCCAAACGTTTTTCTCTACTCTCCTCTTCTAATTCTTCCTACCTCGCGCCTCATGAAACTTATGCCTGCACATTATACTACTTATGTACTTCAAAATGCTTGTGTTTTAATTTCATTCAATGCTTTGTTACAACACCTTGCTCAAATGTTATTATTCTGTCTTCTATATTACTGTGTTTTAGTAGATTTTGAAAATTGTACTGTACTTGTTAACTTTGTTGATATTAGCTTTGTAGTATTTGTATATGAAGCTTTTCTCCCCGGGCCTCCACTGAAAATGGGCTCATTTTGGCCCAATGGATTTTCTCAGTTAAACTGCAAATAAATAAATAAATAAAATAAAATTTTTGAGAAACTACTGGATATTCCACATGTGAAGCCTTGCCAAAGGGACCACTAGGCAACATTAAGCCATGTACCCTAAGATCCTTATGAACTTTCTGGCTGAGATAAGTTATTTTGTATACAAGTGGTTCACATACTTTGTGAGGAAGACCATCTGGTCCCGAGGGAGGAATGCCTTCTGTTGGATGGATTCTATCATGGCTCCCAGAAACATGATCCTTGTTTGGGGAGTCATCTGAGATTTCTGTACAGTCAAGATAAGGCCCACCTTTTGGAAGCAGTCTACAGATGCCTGGAGGACATTTAGGGTCTCTGAATTGGACCCTCCTTGGATGAGATAGTCCAGGTAGGGATAGATGTACACCCCAAGCATTCTGCAATGTGGTATTAGGGGAGCCAGTCTTTTTGTGAACATACCTGGGGTGTCAGAGCGCCCGAATGGTAGAGCACAAATCTGTGCAAATCCTTTATGTCAAATGTAAACATGGATCCAAAAACAACGATAGTTGAGTTTAAAATACCTTTATAACAAAGACAACAAAGCTTTCAAGTTAAAAACCCTTTTTCAATGTTTTACAATTGTAAAACATTGAAAAAGGGTTTTTAACTTGAAAGCTTTGTTGTCTTTGTTATAAAGGTATTTTAAACTCAACTATCGTTGTTTTTGGATTTGCGAATTTTGTCTCAGTGCTTTGCTTCAAAATGTAAACATGGAGTCATCCTGCAAAATTATGCGCAAACGCTTTTGCAGAGTAAGCATCTTGAATTTGGAATGTGAAGGATTTTGTTTAGCCTTGAGAGACATACAATAGGTCACCAGGTTTCTTCTTTTCTTGGGACCAGGAAGAGTTTTAAATAAAAACCTGTTCCCTCTTAACTGGTGGAAGTGGATGTATGGACCTTTGCCTCAAAAATCATGGATAATTGGTGGCAAGTGGTTTTCTTGCTCCTTTGAAGGTCTTTGCATACCCAAATAGGGGGGAAATTGTCTGAATTGAATAAAGTACCCTTTTTCTATAATGCTGAGAACCCACTGATCCCTTGTAATGGTGTTCCACTGACTTAAGAAGAGGGAAAGTTTGCCTGCTAAGGGGTTAAAGGTGCAACAAGGGGCAACAATAGTCATGTCTATTCTGCACTGGGTGTTCTTTGGCAGCATCTAATCTAGGAGGCTGTTCTAGTTGCCATCTTCTTGATTGCCTTGATATTTTTTCACAAGTAAGCCTCCCATTGTCTTGTCTAGGTGGGAAGGAACAAAGCTTAGAGGGATAGTTTCTACTGTATCTCAGAGTTGGGGACAAGTAAAATTTTTAAACAGTTTTAACCCGTTTGCTTTTTTTTTTGTAGAGTTTTTCGAAGACTTGTTCAGCTGGGGTCCAAACAGGAATGCTTTGTCCAGTGAGGCATCCAGTACCTCTGTTTTAGCCTGGTCTGACAATGGCTGAGTTCTTAACCAAGTATGTCTATGTATAACTGATACTGTGGCAGCTGCCCTTCAAGAAGAATCCAAGGCATCATCAAGTTGTGACCAGCTACCTGTAAGGCTTCTCTAGCAATGTCCTGAATCTCCTTGTATGAAGTTTTGTCCAGCATGAAGTAAAGTTTTGTTAATATTTTGTCTTGAAGTGATTCCTTCATCTTTTGGCTGCTCGCGTTAGTGGTCGCCACAGCAGATAAACTGTTTCCATTTATTCCTGTCCTCTGCATCTTGCTCTGACACACCTACCACCTGCATGACCTCTCTCACCACATCCATAAACCTTATCTTAGGCCTCCCTCTTTTCCTGTTACCTGGCAGCTTCATCCTTAGCATCTTTTTTCCAATATACTCTGCCTCCCTCCTCAGCACATGTCCAAACCAACATAATCTTGCCTCTCTGGCTTTGTCTCCAAACCTTCCAACCTGGGCTGACCCTCTAATATACTTATTCCTAATCCTGTCCATCCTCTTCACACCCAATGCAAATCGTAACATCTTCAACTCTGCCACGTCAAGCACCGACTCCTGCCTTTTTGTCAATGCCACTGTCTCCAACCCATATAACATAGCTAATCTCACTACCCTCTTGTAGACCTTTCCTTTCACTCTTACTGGTACTAGTCTGTCACAAATCACTCCTGACACTCTTCTCCACCCACTCCATCCTGCTTGTACTCTCTTCTTCACCTCTCTTCCACACTCACCATTACTCTGAACTGTTGATCCCAAGTACTTAAACTCATCCACCTTCGCCACCTCTACTCCCCGCATCCTCACCATTCCTCTATCCTCCCTCTCATTCACACACATATATTCTGTCTTAGTCCTGCTGACCTTCATTCCTCTTCTTTCTAGAACATATCTCCACCTCTCCAGGGTCTCCTCCACCTGTTCCCTACTCTCACTACAGATCACAATGTCATCTGCAAACATCATAGTCCATGGGGACTCCTGTCTGATCTCATCTGTCAACCTGTCCATCACCATTGCAAATAAGAAAGGGCTCAGAGCTGATCCTTGATGTAATCCCACCTCCACCTTAAACGCATCAGTCACTCCCACCACAGACCTCACCGCTGTCACACTACCTTCGTACATATCCTGTACCACGTTTACATACTTCTCTGACACTCCCGACTTCCTCATACAATACCACAACTCCTCTCTAGGCACCCTGTCATATGCTTTCTCTAAATCCAGAAAGACACAATGCAACTCCTTCTGACCTTCTCTGTACTTCTCCATCAACACTCTCAGAGCAAGCATCGCATCTGTAGTGCTCTTTCCTGGCATGAAACCATACTGCTGATCACTAATCATCACCTCCCTTCTTAACCTAGCTTCCACTACTCTTTCCCATAACTTCATGCTGTGACTGATCAGTTTACTCCCTCTGTAGTTACTACATCTCTGCACATCACCCTTACTCTTAAAAATCGGTACCAAAACACTTTCTCCATTCCTCAGGCATCCTCATGTTCCAAGATTTCATTAAACAATCTAGTTAAAAATTCAACTGCCATTTCACCTAAACACCTCCATGCTTCCACAGGTATGTCATCTGGACCAACAGCCTTTCCGTTCTTCATCCTCTTCATAGCTATCCTTACTTCCTCCTTGCTAATCCACTGCACTTCATGATTCACTATCCACACATCATCCAACCTTCTCTCCCTCTCATTCTCTTCATTCATCAACCCCTCAAAGTACTCTTTCCATCTGCTCAACACACTCTCCTCGCTTGCAAGTACGTTTCCCTCATTATCCTTTATCACCCTTACCTGCTGCACATCTTTACTAGCTCAGTCCCCTCTGTCTAGCCAATCGGTACAGGTCCTTTTCTCCCTCCTTAGTGTCCAAACTTTTATACAACTCTTCATATGCCTTATCCATAGCCTTCGCCACCTCTCTCTTTGCCATGCACCTCATCTCCTTATACTCGTCTACTTTCTTCATCTGTTTAACAATCCCACTTCTTCACCAGCCTCTTTCTCTGTATACTCTCCTGTACTACTTCATTCCACCATCAGGTCTCCTTGTCCTCCTTCCTCTTTCCAGATGTCACACCAAGCACCATTCTAGCCATCTCTCTTACTAGCTCTCCTGTAGTTACCCAGCTATTCGGTAACATCACTGTCACCCAGTGCCTGCCTTAATTCTTCCCTGAACATCACCTCACAATTATCCTTTTTCAATTTCCACCATTTGATCTTTGGTGCTGCCCTCACACTCATCCTCCTCTTCTTGATCACCAATGTCATCCTACACACCACCATCCTATGCTGCCTAACTACACTTTCCCCTGCCATCAGTTTAGTCTCCAATCACCTTCAGACTAGCCCTTCTACATAAGATATAATCCACCTGTGTGCATCTTCCTCCACTCTTGTATGTCACCCTATGCTCCTCCCTCGTTAAAATATGTATTCATCACAGCCATGTCCATCCTTTTCGCAAAATCTACTACCATCTGACCTTCTACATTCCTTTGCTTAACACCATACCTACCCATCACTTCCTCATCTCCTCTGTTCCCTTCACCAACATGCCCACTGAAATCTGCTCCAATCACCAGTCTCTCACCCTTGGGTACAGTCATCACCACTTCATCCAACTCACTCCAAAATTTTTCTTTCTCATCCATCTCATACCAAACTTGTGCAGCATATGCTTGAAGTGATTCCAAATATTTAATTTAATGCTCTTATGGTGAAATCAGCATAAGTATAAGTTTTCCAGCCAAACCTGTCCAGTAGCCTGCTCTCTCTATCATTAGGTAATGGGTGCTGGGATTGCCTTCTGGTAGCTTCAGCGGAAGCTATTGAGAGATCTGCTTTAGGATTTTTATACGGATGTTTGTGCAAGTCAAGTACCCTGTAAAACTTACCTGGTTTCCTAGGAGTAGGTGCTAAGTAATCTAGGTGAAGGGCTATGTCCTCAAACACATGATCTAGCAATACTGGGGAATAGTCAATGCTCGAGGGTAAGGTAAGCTTAGTAATTCTCTGTAGTGTGTCTGAGCTTGGAAGAACTGCTTACTTTTCCAGTTAAAGGCTTCTATCATTTTATGTAACATGTCCCTGAAGGAAAGGTCTTCGGGTGGTGATGCAGAAAAGTATGTGTTGCCCATGTCCAAATCAGGGTAGGTTTGGAATTGTAAGTGACCTGAGTAAGCAAATTCTTCCTCATCTTCAGGGGTTGGGGAGTCTTCCTCCTCGGGGAAGGCTATATTCCTATTCCTTTTGGTCAGAGCCGGGGAGACTTTGGAAATTAGTGAAGGCTCTCTAACTTTAATGAAGGCCATAAATTCTTGCGCTATCTTAAACATATCCTTGACTTCAGCCTGCGGCCCAGGATGGAGGCAAGGCCATGGTGGAAATACGTTTCAGATTTAACAATTGTTTAACAGGCATGGCCAAAGGATTCAGTCTTCTGAGCCCCACTTTAGAAGAAACATCTGAAGTCAGCAGAGGGTGAGTATTCCTTGCAGAACCACTTCTTGGATGTCAGAAGCTGATGCCTGCATAGTAGTGCCAAACCTGACTGACATATGGGCAGTGGTGGTAGGTTTGGGAAGGCCAGAAACCATGGTGGCCTTCTGTGGGCTCACAGTGGAGGGTTCTGGCCTAGTAGTCACCGGTCCTGGAGGCTGTAAAGGTTGCTCATCACAGTTCTTGGTCAACTTAGAGATAGACAAAAATCTCTTTCTGTGGGCTCCAGATCCCTTTGTTTTTTTTCTTTAAGCTTTTTTGGGATCACACCAGCAGTTGTCAAAGTGGTAGATAAACCTGTAGAGGCCCGGGGAGTTTCAGCACTATCGAAGAAGCAGACAACAAGGATTCCATATGTGCAGCAAGCACCTTGGCCCTATGTTTAATGGTTTTTGCACAGAATTTGGCACAGTCAGAGCAGTTACAGATATCATGCTAAGGCCCCAAATAAAACAAGCGAAAATCTTTATGCAGGATGTGCATCCCACCTGACAAACCGTTAACTTTTTTGAGCATTAAATTAGAAAATAAATTTCCCCAGTGGGGTACTTATCTCCAGAATTTCTGTGCTTCCAGACAGATATGTGCTGACCGATGGACTGTCAGTGTATAAAACACATGGGAAGTACATCAGACTGCACGGCTAGAAAGAACGAAAGATGGCTCCAGTGGATGCCTTTTCTATAACCAGATTCCTAGACATCGGTAATAAAACATCTGTCAGCTTAGAATGATGCAAAGACTCTGGAAATTGGACCATGGGCTTCTGTATGGCCAGAGGTGTCAAGGATTCGTACTGCAACACTGACTACGAAGAACATCTAAGTCAACATGGGAATGCAGAAAGGAGATTCTGTCAATAGGGGTGACTGCAACTAAGGATACAGGGACAAGACAAGAGGGATTTGTAGTTTGCTGGAGGAAGTTGGAAAAGGAACCAAGATATTGGGAATAAATAGAGAAGGAAAGGTAATAGAGTGGGAAGAAGCCGAGAAGACATTTGGACTGCAGGCTACTGATTGCCTTCCCTATCAGGGATTGATATCAGAGTATAGACAAAGAGAAAGAGATAGGGGAGTCCTAAATGAAATATTTGCACTGGTTGAGTTTCTAACTGAATCTAGAATAGAAGCTGCTGTTACGTATAATTAGCAGGGCATATAAAATATTGCATGATAAACTAAAGGAATCAATCAGAAGAGGTCAGAAAAGATTGGGAATAAACAATGAGAGGATACATGTATGGCTCCCATATATGCATCAAAGTCTAGAAGATTTAAGATTTTTACCAGGAATTGTTTGCATAGATACTTTTATACCCCAAGCAGACTCCAAAGAATTTTTCCTCACATAGATGGCAAATACTGGAAGAGTGATGAGGAAGAAAGAAGTAAATGGGAAAAAGAAGTTATGTCTTACCATAACATTCCATCTGTATTGTTGATCCTCATTCAGTCATTACACATGGGTATCGGTTACGACCTCAGAACAGAGCCGGCCATTTTACAAGCTCGCGTCAGCTTCAAACTCTCGAGCTAAACTCTTACCCACAATCTCCCTCTCCCTGTTACCTCAGATTGAGTTTGCAAGTCAAAGAAGGTAAAGGCTACCTCTGGTCAAATAACCTAAGAGAACCATATGGTGAGATCCACTAGAAACCACAGGAGGGGGAAGGAGGGAAGGTCATAAAGACTGAACGAGGATCAACAATACAGATGGAATGTTATGGTACAACATAACTTCTTTATCTGATATTGCTAATCCTCGTTCATTACTTACGCAGGGGACAGAGTCCCCAACTACCTCTATTCCTGGGAGGCTCTCATGGAAGGACATTCCTGAGCACCACAGAACCAAAAGATGCTCTTCCCCTGGAGGCCAAATCCAATTTGTAATGATTGATGAAGGTATGAGGCGTAGCCCAAGTTGCAGCTGCACAAATGTCATGTAAAGAAGCTCTGGCCTGGAAAGCAGCAGAAGTTGCCACCGAACTTGTTGAATGAGCCTTCATGGTAGTAGGCAACAAGATATTATGTTGTGTATAAATGAAGGTCACACAGTCCTTCAACCATCTAGCTAATTTGACATTAGCAACAGCAGATACTAATCTATGTCCAGAAAAGGCCAAAAATAACTGGTCAGATTTACGAAAGGACCTAGTCCTGTTTAAGTAAAAACGGACTTGCCTGTGGATATCTAGGGTATGTAGGCAATACTCTCCTCTGTTTGAATGATTGGGAAAGAAAACTGGCAATTCAATGGTTTGATTAATGGACATTTTAGAGATCACTTTTGGCAGAAAAGATGGATTAGTTCTCAGAGACACTATCTCTATGAAAAATCAAGTAAGGACTCTTGATACATAAAGCCTGAAGCTCAGAAATACATCTGGCAGAGGTAATGACGACCAAAAACAAGGTTTTCCATGACAAATGCTTGAGGTCGTAAGAAGTGGCTGGTTCGAAAAGTGTCATTATCAGAGCTTGTAGAACTAATGATACATTCCATGGTTGAATAGGTTCTCTAAAAGGTGGCTTCAGATAATTCACACCTTTTATGAAGGTCTTACACAATTTGTGGGACATGAGAGAAATCTTGGACACCCTCATAAAAATTAGAAATTGCAGCCAAATGAACTCTAATGGTAGAGGCTGACAGACTTGACTGGAAGAGGTCGGCCAGATAGTCTAGTATTATCAACACTGGTGCTGAGAAGGGATCTACTTGTTTATCTTTCAGCCAACTGGTAAATCTTTTCCACTTGCTCAGATAAGTAACTCTAGTGGAAGACTTATGAGATGCAATGAAAATGTCACATACTGGTAAAGAAAGATCATTCTGCCTGACAATCAAGGGAACTGGAGTAGCCAAGCCATGAGCTTCAGGCTGTTCAAGTTGGGATGAATCAGGTTCTGTGGATGTGAGATCAATTCCAGGGTTGGATGGAGAACCCATGGTCTATCTAGAAGGTGAGGCCAAAGGAAGGGGAACCAAATCTGTCAAGGCTAATATGGTGCTATGAGGATCACCTTGCTCTTCAACCAACGGGCTTTCTTCAGAAACTGGGGAATGAGGGGAAAGGATGGAAATGCGTAAAGAAGACCCGAGGGCCAATCGTGGACTAGAGCATCCCTGGGTGACTGTCCCGGAGGGGGAATCAGGGAGAAGTAGTTGCTGCATTTGTAGTTGATCATGAATGCAAAGAGGTCGCAGCAAGGACGGCCCCAGCAGTGGAAGATCTCCGCCACTATCAAAGGATTCAGGGACCACTCGTGAGGTTGAAGAACGCACCTGCTGAGTCTGTCTGCTATCACGTTGGAACTCCCGGAAATGTGCGTTGCTGGAAGAAAATGGTTGGTAGCCATCGCCCATTGCCATATCCTCATGGCCTCTTGACAAAGGGGGTAAGATTTGGTTCCATCTTGCTTGTTGATGTACCAGACCACCGCCATGTTGTCTGATTGAATCGCAATTGTCCCAGACGGCAGCAGGGGATGGAATGTTTGCAACACCAGAAACACCGCCCTCAGTTCTAGAACATTTATGTGCAGATGGGCCTCCAGTTCGGACAGAGTGCCTTGGACTGTCTGTCTCTGAAATAGCCCTCCCACACCCCATCAGGGAGGTGTCCGTGGTCACTGTGGCCTTGGGTTGCTGGAGGGAAAAGGGGCAAGACCATTGTGACAGATTGTGTGTCATCCACCAATTTAAATCCTGTTTGTACCTGTGGGTTACTCAAATCATGGCTGAACGAGGATGCTGAAAAGGATACCATTGGGTGAGCAGTAGCCATTGTAGAAGCCTCATGCGAAACCTGGTCAAGGGAACAATGGTGATGGAGGCTGCCATGGAACCCAACAGCTGTAGAACTGAGTGAGCCGTGGATTTCTCCCTTGAAAGGATTGGCATTTATCCTTAAAATTCTGTTCTGTGCTCTGGAATGGCAGCTCTGCAGTACTTTGTGTCCAAGATAACCCCTATGAATCCTGTCATCTGAGATGGGGTGAGACTGGATTTTTGCCAGTTTATGGTTATGCCTAGCCTTTGTGCAGCGAGGAGAGAGTTTGCCAGGGCTTCTTCCAGTAGATGTCTG
This sequence comes from Protopterus annectens, assembly GCF_019279795.1. Taxonomy (NCBI): domain Eukaryota; kingdom Metazoa; phylum Chordata; order Ceratodontiformes; family Protopteridae; genus Protopterus; species Protopterus annectens. The sequence continues at coordinate 1,297,615,457 of NC_056743.1, read as the reverse complement.
GTGGGGGCAGAAATGAGCCAGTCGTCTAGGTATGGAGACACCTGGAATCCATGAAGTCGCAAGTGAGCTGTGACAACTGCCAAGCACTTTGTAAACACTCTGGGGGCTGTAGAGAGTCCGAAGGGCGGTACTCTGAACTGGTAGTGACTGGCTCCCACACGGAAGCGCAGAAATCTTCTTGATGGCCTGTCCACTTTAATGTGGTAGTACGCATCTTGAAGATCTATCGAGCACATCCAATCATCTTTTTCCAAGAGCGGGAAGATAGACTGTATTGTGACCATCCAGAATTTTTGTACTCTCACAAACTTGTTCAATACACTGAGATCCAAAATTGGTCTCCAGTCCCCAGTTTTCTTTGGCACCAGAAATAGTAGAGTAGAATTCGTATCCTATCTGGTCTGGAGGAACTATTTGGATGACTCTCTTTCTTAGCAGCTTTTCTGTCTCTAGTGCAGTTCCTTCCCTTTGACTGGGTGGAACATCGGGAAGGTTTTTTGAAGGGACAGGACAAAGATCGAAGGGGATATGAAAACCTCTGGGTAGAATCCTTTGTACCCAAGAATTGCTGGTGATGGTTAGCCAGGCAGAAGGGTACAAGGAGAAACGCCCCCCAACCACCTCCAGAGGAAAGGAGTTGGGCCACTCTTCAGGAGCACCGGTAGGATTGACCAGGGAAAGAATCTCTGGAACCCTGGTTAAGTGGACCCCCTCTGCCCCGAAAGGAGCATCTTCCCTGCGAGTTTCCCCCTCTGCATCTAGGGGAGAACTCTGCCTTTGTGTCACAGAAAGGACCCTGAGATTTCTTGCACCATATCTTCCCACTCTTTTGGTTTCGGGAGAAAGCGTGTTGAGGGGAAGAATAATGGACACCTAAGGCAGAAAGTGTCTTACTGTCCTGTTCAAATCTGGCCAGTGTGCTTTTAACTTTGGGTCCAAACAAAGAGGAGGCCTCAATGGGAGCATTAAGAAAGGAAGCCTTAAAGGGTTCCGCAAAATTGCACAAGCGCATCCAGGTGTGTCGTCTCAAGACCGCAGCTGTACCTGCTCTAGCAGCTCCTTCTGATGCGTGAGATATCAGTCACATAGAGGAGTTAGATATTGACTCAATGGTGGCCAGCTGAGAGACCGTCACGGGCCTCATCAGACACGGCACCAGCCAAGGTTTCAGAGAGCTCAGAAATCAGATCCCTTTGAAGCCTGGTAAAGTGTGCCATATAATTTAGGGACCTGATAGTAAAGGTCACTGATGCAAAGGTGCGCTTCCCTATCCTGTCCAGGGCCAGAGACTCTTTGTTAGAAGGATGGACAGTCTGGTTTTCTTCCTCTGCCATATCCTTTTTTGTTGCAGCCGCCACCACCAAAGCATCCACAGGAAGACCTTTTGACCAATGGGGGTCCGTAGCAGGAGGGGACAAAATCTTATCTGGCCTCCGGGGAATAGCTTTGGTGGTGTCAGGAGCCTTCCGAGCACGCTGCACGATAAGCTGGACAAGTTCATCGGCAGGTGGAGTAACCCAGGAGGTAGGGGGCTGGGTGCAAAAGGCCTGCAGGAACACAGATTCCTCAGAGGTCAGATTAGAGGACTGCCAGTCACCTCTCTGTTTCAGGATTTTGAGGATATCACCAAAAGATACCTCAGAGGGTGACTGAGGGGATCCTTCCCCCTCATCAAAATCTGTGTCTTCATGAGGGACTCCTCTGTTGAGTCCATGTGCTTCCTCTCACACAAACTTTTCCGGTGGACTTCCTCAGAGGGGGAAGCTGGGGAAGACAACGGAAAAGGGGTTTCCTTTGAGAATATGTCCTGAGGCCCTTGCACCCGGTATCCACTCTGTGCGACTTGCGAAACCTGTGTACCAGAGGAGGATGGAGAGATAGTCCAGTATCGCCAGCAGCAGGAAAAACCTTCTCCATCAGTTGGAAGGCTGGTCCACCTGAAGAGGACTGAATGTCTAGGACAGGGGTCACCCCTCTGCTAAGTGGCTCAGCCTGCCAACCTGGAGTCCCTGGATGGCTGTGGAACAGCAAACTATGCATGCCACAACTGATATCCTGGGTTGTAGAAAAACTTTCCTGACATGAAGGCAACTGCGGTTCCTTAGTGAGATCCATAAAGGGAACCGCAGAAGGGGAAGACTGTGCTATATCCATGGACTTCAAATGCAATGAAGAAGGAGAATAAGAAGAGGTCTTTGGAGACGGGTGATCACCTCCCAAGGAAGGATAGTTCCTGGGGGGTGGGATACCTCTGGCCAAGAGCACCTGATCCACAAGACACAACACATCATGTTCAGAAAGGCTTCTAGTGGACCTCACGGAGACTGAGGGAGAAACAGGTCTTTCCACAGAAGAGCAAACTCTGTGCCCATCTCACCAGTCCGCACTGAGAACAACGGTGCCGAGAGAGACTGGATTATGGGTGTCTGCACCGAAGAAGTCATCAGTGCCGAGGTCATGGTCTGCACTGACAGGGATCGGTGCCGAAGCAGTTGTCGGAACCAAAGCCGGAACTGAGAAAACTGGAGTCAACAATAAAGGCGTCGGTTCAGAGTAAGATGTCGGAGCCGACGCGGTCAAAGTCTGCGCCGACTGAACGGTCGGTGCCAATACAGTGGTAATAGTCTGAACCGAGGAGCCCCTCAGTGCCAATATAGTGAAGGCTGCAGGAGAAGACGGAGCCGAGATCACTAATGGAGCTGAAGGCCTCGGTGCCGAAGGTCTAACCACCGAAAGCACTGGGGCTAACTGAGTGAGCTCTGGAGCGGAAACTTTAGCCTTTTTAGGTTTTGGTTGGCAGAAGTCCCCAGTCGGGGACAAAGGCAAAGATTTAGCCTTGGTAGGAACATCCAAAATTTTCTTATGGGCTCTAGGAGGGGTTGAGACCTCCGACCCTGAAATAGCCTCTGAAAAGGGAGATGTAAGAATTCCCTTCAGCAACAGCTTGCTTTTCCTTTCCAACAAATTTCTATTTGAAAAGTTTTCACAGATAGTACAGGGTGGGCCAACAGATAAGTGGGACGCCCCCAAACAATAAACACATAAAGAATGTGCATCAGAAGTAGGTAGTTTGTGTCCATAATCAGAAAACTGTTTAAACCTTAAGAAAATATGGTCGCTAGATGCGATAGGGGAAGACACAACGAAAAGGAAACGTTTCTGACAGAAAAGTAATATAAATGACTATTATACAACAAGTAACAGTACTTAGCTCAAGAGAAGCAGTTTGATGACCGAATGGCAACGTGGCAAACAAAATCTGAGGTAACAGGGAGAGGGGGATTGTGGGTAAGAGTTTAGCTCGAGAGTTTGAAGCTGATGCGAGCTTGAAAAATGGCCGGCTCGGTTCCGAGGTCGGAACCGATACCCATGTGTAAGGTATGAACGAGGATTAACAATATTAGATCATATGTTTTGGTAATGTAATGAGTTGGCAGACTTTAAAAATTCCCTGCAGAGTACTCAGTCAGGAAGACTGGGCGAGCAAGTGACGAAGGAACTGTTTTTTTCAGCTGGAATACAGGATCTGAATTGCCTAGACATAGTAAGCCCTTGCTATATTTACATCTGTTGGCTGCCAAAAAAGCAATTGATAGAAAATGGAAATCAAAATCTAAACCAACTACATTTGAAGTAGTGAATACTGTATCGGAGATAAAAGACTGGGAAGTGAGATCTTTAAAAAAGGATAGGAGTAAATGATATAGAAAAATGGAAACTGTAGGAACAATACATGCAGAAAAATGCTTTGGAAGAGGATAAAGGTTTAAGAGAAGGCAGGAACTGAATAATTTATGTAATGTTGCTTAGATTATAGGATATACAAAATATATGTGATGTATAATGTTTGTAAATATAAACTTCTTTAATAATGTTTAATTACTTTATATGAATGTAAGTTTGCCTATGCCATAAGTGACAATTCAATAAAGGTGCTTAAAAATGGTAAAGTGAGGTTGCTCTTGGGTCAAATGCCCACCTGGCCTGGCTTCTATGTCAAGTCTCCCCTCCTAATACAGATTTCATAATTTTACCTACAGAAGAAATCAGTAACCTTATCTTCCATGATCTGATGAAAATGGTAGTTAGTGGTATTAATTAATACTCCATAAAAAGAAATGGGGTCAATCCCATTTAACAGGCCACTTCTATTCATAGGATATAATAAAGAACTCTTCTCTTCCTTACTTACAGAGGAGAACGATTAATGGAATAGCCTTGCCTTTTCAGCATTAGCATAATTTTTTTTTCAGGAAGAGAATACGTAGCTACACAGACAGTTCAGGACATAATTTAAAAAAAAAAGCAATTACTAGAAAATTGAAATCAAAGTTTAGACCAACTTTACTGGAAGTAGTGAATATAGTAAGAGATAAAGCAACTTAAACTGGGATCTTTAGAAAAGGGAAGGAGCAAACTACATAAGAAAAATGGGAATTGTGGGAACAATATATGGAGAGCAGGAACGAGGTTTAACAGGTAGGATTTGAATGAGCTGTATAATGCTTAGCTGACAATGAGTGGATGGCTGATGAGTGATGTATGTTTACAACTACAATTGTTTCAATGGCGTCTGTGATGTAAACTGTTTGCAACTAAAATGATATAATTTTGTATGTTTTTCATTTATATAAATGCAAGACTGCCTTTGTCATATGTGTAAATACAATAAAAAATGTAATAAAAATGTTTGTGGAAAAAAAAAGCTGCAAACTGAAAAACATGAATACAACATCTGGTCTCAACAAAGTCTACAGAATTAAGTTGCCTACCCATGAAGTATAATGTAGTACAAGGACATTTATCAAATATGATACATGGATAGGTAAGCAAGTGTGTACACACATTTGTACATAAATGTACTCTATACTACTACTACTGTGAAACAAAACATTAAAAAATGACAAAATTATCATGGCTTGTATTAGCCAAACTGCCATTAATATATGGGTTAAAGGATCTGGTTGTAGTGGTGGCTGGTGACTCCCATGTAATGAGGGCTGCAAGCAGCAGTGAAGTGGGTTGAGACAAACAGGATAGGAGGCTCCTAAGTGGAGAAGTGATCAGATGCCCCCAACCTCCTTACCATATTCCATACATGCCAATTCAAAACTGTTTTCTACATATGCTCTTTCAGTATTCAGTGTATAATAATGCCATAGATAAAGGGAAGCCATATGGATTTCATCTGTGAAGACTGGAAAGGCAAATGTGAATCTCATGGAGAATCTATTACAAAGCATGACCTAACCGTCAAGACGTGGCTTATGATGTTCACGAGACAGACTATAAGCATCTGATAGAGCCACAACAGAAATAAAATGTCAAATACAATGAGACTGCTAGACCCTTGGGATATGCAGTCCTGTTTAAGGGGGTTGGCTTTTCTTTCCAAGATAAGCTGTACACAGCAAGGAAGTGTCACTTCATAATTTTACAAAATGTGAGTGACATTAATAACCCAAAATGCTTTGTATTGTGATGAACAGGTATAAAGCCCTGACTGTGAAGCAGGCAACTGAAGATCATTTAGGGGCCCTCAAACTTAAGAAGCCAGGGAGGGAGATGAATGAAAGGGTGTGGTCCACTTGCCCCTCTCTCTCTGAAAGGAGAGGATTTGCATGTGCCTGGGGAGCACAGGGGGATGTATTGATTTCTTCAGTAGAGAACAGGGAAACTATCTCCCATGCTTTAAGGGTGGTGAGCACATTTGCATGCTAGCTTGTAACCCTTACCACAAGTGAAAGACCACCCAGTCTTGACAACCCACTGGATGCCCCATCATCCTTAGCATAACTGGAAATGTGCAGGAAGGTAGTGCCTAAAAACAAAAATTCAAATTACTTCAATGGCTGCCTAAATGAAGACCCAACTCGGACAGATTTTGCCCACTGTGATGAGGAAACAAATGGGTTAATTGGCCAGGTGAGGAGTGAGGATCAGCAGGCAGCAAGGGAAAAAAAATGCAGTCAAAATGTCAGACAAGGAAGTATTAGTGCTTAGTAGCAGCAGAAACTCGGAGAGAAAGTCTCTGCGTTAAACCTCTTCTGTGAGGTTTGGTTGGTAAACTCAGTAGATGAAACAGTGATCACAGAATGGTTAATCTCCCTACAGGTAAAAGGAATCGGAGAAGTTTAAGAATTTGGGAAAATGTTCAAAAGTAAGTCATGATACACCCACCTGGCTAATCATCATTACACAGGGACCTGGAGCCCAATAAAAATGCTCCTGGTAGCTCATGTGGACGTAAAAGTCCCCAATGGCACTTCCTGAAAAAAAAGGGTAAGTTCCCTGGTACCCTGGTCAATATTTCCATAGCTAGAATGAATTCCAGCTCAGGTCTCCCTTGGAAAAAAGCCATTGGCCTAGTGGGACTAAACTGGTCAACAAAGCATAAAATAAATAAAACAAAATAAATAAATAGAAGGGTTAAGCCTACAATACAAAAGAGTTGCTGAAATGTTATTAAGGTATAAACTGAAGAGTTCAACAGTCCATGGGTATCACCAACAGTACTCATTCCTGAAAGGTATGGCAGCAACACATTCCATACATACTACAACAAAATATCATTGTGACATCTCTGACTGTTCAGTTCTGAACAGCTAAGAAAAGCATGTGGTATCTAATTCTGGATTACAAGGTACAAGATTCTATCCTGTCCTCTGACCAATGCATGTTTGGAGTATGCACATTCTCCCTTTGTCTCTGTGGGGTTCCTTCCACCTCTGAAAAGCATGCTGATATGTTTCCATCTCAAACTTACCTAATAATGGAGCTGTGAGCAGCAACACAGACTCCAGATGGTACCCTACAAGGGGAAGAGCTGTACAGACCAACTGCATTGGGCATCTACTGTGGTGCGCAGCATCCTCAAGATAGGAGAACACTGATCACAGACTGCATGCCAAGACAAGGCTACCAACTAGACTGTGTAAAAATATGGCAGTAGGTGATCTGGTCATATTGACTAATGTCGCCAAAATGGGCATGAGTATTTGCAGTGATAAGTGGGTTGAGGACCCAACCTACTCTGACATACATCAGGAACCCATGCTAACAGTGGGAGGTATGTATGTGTCCCTATTGGTCAGTGTATGCTCACCATAAAGCCAAGCAGCCCTGGGTCAATAAGCTACTGGCCAGCTGTTGTCCAGTTGTCCAGCATGGGTTACCTTTGGTTCGGTTACCTGGGACAGCTTTGTTGAACGAAAGCTAGACATAAAGCCAATCAACCTGCCAAACATGAACTAAGAATTGCCACACAGTGTAAGTTCACTGACAGGACATGGCTTGGAAGTGGATGACCTGATGGTAAGAAGGATGCAGGACATCCTCTGTATCCAGAAGACAAGGAGGAAGGGCAAGTGCAGCAAAGCCACTTGGCATGGGATCCAGAGTCCACTACTCAGGCGGAGGTCAGGCTAGGAATGGTGTGGGAATTGTGGTGAGGCAGTAGCTTCAGAAGACAGTGAGGGAGAGTGACACAGTCATGGCAAACTCCAGTGCAATGATAGAGAAGTATTCATAATCTCCGCCTATGCCCCTCGGCACAGTTATGATAGTGAGCAAAAGACTGCATTGAGACAGCAGTTGCAGGACGTACTAGATAAAGGAGGACAACATGAATTGGTGTTGATAATGGGTGATCTAACTGCACATACTGGGACAGACTAAACAGGATATGAGGTCTGCCTGGGACCACATGGATGGCGCAATAGTAACAAAGAATTTGAGGCCATTCTGGACTTCTGTCGGGCAAACGACTTGATGTTAGACAACATATGGTTCAAAAAGACAGCAAGTCACAAGATCACATACAAAAAGTGGCCAACATGCAACTCAGCAAGACTTCTTAGTAAAGTAAGGTTACTGGGGTAGAATCAGCAATTGCACTCATCCCCAGTGAAACAGTTGGCCCACAGCATAATCCACTGGTTGCCACAATCAGCTGCAAGTAGTAGTTGGAGAAAGCTCTAAGGTCAACAGCAGACCAGGATGAAGACCTGCAACCTGACTAGAGAGAAAGTACAACCGTTCAAGGAATTACTCATGGCACTAGCACCTAAAGAAGAGGAGGAAATGGGTGGACTTGAAGAAGAAGAATGACAGTGCCTCAAAACACTATGAGCAAGGGTTCCAGAATAGATATGCTTTCGAGACAGGTTTGGAAATAAGGTACATAAGAAAAGCTGGTGGTGGAATGCAGAAGTCCGGGAAGTCATCAAAAGAAAGGAGGAGTATAGGAAAAAGTGAGATAGAAAAGGCAGACCAGGCTAAGAAGGAATACTGGCTGGCTAACAAAGAGGCTAAGAGAGAGTTGCAATAGCAACGAACAAGGCATCAGAGGCACTCTACCAACTTCTGGAAAGTGATTCAGTGAATGGTGTGATGATGTGAGATAGTGCCAGCTATGCCAGAGAGAGCAGGGCAGTGCATGTGTAACATATGCCAGCACAGCTAGCTGGAGTTTTGTAAAGAATTCTATGTCATTTGAATATAAACTGATTTGTACAGATGCTTGTGATAGTAGCACTTTCTTGTTAGATCAGACAAGATACACTTATCTACCTTCATCTTGCCTTGCTTTAGTAAGTAACTAGGGAACTAATTCTTCAGTCAGTTAGGAGAATATAGGGAGATTAGCTAAATATTGTTTTTCTGCACTGAGTCTTTTCATTTATGTTGCATTTTATAATTCCTGTGAATTGAAACTGGTGTTTATTATAAACAGATATTCAGTATTTTCCTGTTTTCTATTGTATTATTTATTATTAAATATATCTGCACCTTTCATTGTGGCTGGTCTTTTAGAAAATATTTAACCTTTAAGAGTAATTGCATTTATGTAGTGCCACTATGGATCCACATTCCTGATAGTCTTGCTGCTCATATTGGAAATGCTACCATTTGTACAAGTTTTCATTTTACTAAGACTAACTGGGTTCCCTGGTAAGAGCCTTAGAGTAGCTGGCTTTGTGAGAGTGTTCTGGTGGCAGTGTATCTACCTCATAGTCTGCGTGGAGGTGGCAAAGCGGGTAAGCTGTGCCAGCCTTTCCCTAGTGTGTATGTGTGAAAATCAAATCTCAAAGTGTGTGTGTGTGTGTGTGTGTGTGTGTGTGTGTGTGTGTGTGTGTGAGCTACTTTGAACAGGGACACAGAGCACGGAATTCACAGAAAGGATGGTGGAGGACTTGGCTTGGAACACCCAGCTAAGAACTAAACTCGATAGCTGTGTCAGTGGGGAGTCTTACTTGGGGCTTGGAGAGAAACCCCAGCCTTAGGACTAAAGTGTGCATTTCCTGTGGGTCTATATTAGAAGACCAAAAGATTAAAATCGTGAACGCTCTAAAGACCGAAAATGCCGAACTTCAAAGTGCTTTTTTTTTTGAGAAGGCAGTACAGTGAAGATGGGAATAGCTGTCCTTACTATGCAATCTTGGAGTTGGAATATATAGTTAGTGTGGGGACGTACCCCCCACAATAATGATTTTGAGGTCCGGCATTTTCACTGTTTAGAGCACTCGCAATTTTAAACTTTCGGTCTTCTAAAATAGACCCATTTCCAGTATGCTCTTAAGGGAAACTGTACTTGCTGCAGAGAGCTGCATCTGAAAATACTGTGTATTTTCTTCTCAGTGAATGTTCCTCACCGGTCTCAGTGGTGAGGATTGAGGCTCCATGATCACTGGACCAGAGGAGGGACATCACGGATGGCACAGAAACACTCATCAGATTGCAAGGCACAAACAGAAAGATAAGGAAAATAAATCAGACACCCTTCATAAGGGATGAAAGCAACAACCTGCTCACCAGTCCACAAGACATCAAAGGCAGACAAGTAGGAGTACTTCTAGCAGCTTATGAATGAAGAAAACCCCACAGAAGTTGTACTACCACAGACACCAGCCTACGGTGAAAGAAGAGGAGCCCACCCTAGAAGAAGTAAGAAAATACAGTTGTGTACACTTACCATAAATGCAGATGTTAGAGTGTATTCACTGTTGCAGTCATTACATTTTGTTGCAGTCATTACATTTGGGTTATCTGCCTGCAGGTAACCCTCAGCCAGCCTGAATACCAGAGTCTTGGATTCCTGCATTGGATGCTGTCTCTTCTTCCATGACGTCAGGTCTATAAAACATGCAGCCGACGCCATTACATCAGTTTTTCTTGCCCCAGATGTCAGGTGCCCCCACAATGGGAAGCAATTATATGTTATATTCCACCTCCATCAAAAAGCAAATACATTAGAAGGCTTAAAACAAGAAGGAAAGTCATCTGTTAAGATTTTCTGAGAGGCTTAGTCCTGTCCAAATAAAATCTAAGTTGTCTGTGCACATCCAAAGAGTGCAGTATTCATTCTCCTTTGTTTTGTGGATTCGGGAAAAAGGTAGGCAAATGAATGGACTGATTTAGGGCCACACTAGACACCACCTTGGGCATAAAGGAAGGATTGGTCTTGAGGGAAACCTTGTCTGCATGGAAGATAATGAAGGGCTCCACTGCCATGAGGGCCTGTAATTCTGACACTCTTCTTGCTGAAGTGATGGCTAGAAGGAAGGCTGTTTCCCAAGAAAGGAATTTCAACTCTGCAGTTGCAGCTGGTTCAAATGGAGGGATAGTGAGCTTTTCCAATACAAAGTTAAGGTCCCAGGCTGAAGAAGGAGCTCGCCTGGGGGGGGGGGGGGTTCTTAAATTTTTAGCCCCTCTGAGGAAAGTACAGTTTTGTACCTACCATAAATGTAGATGTTCGAAGATCCACATTGCTGCAGTCCTAACACTTGGGTAGTCCGCTGTCCCAGTCGGCCCGAATACCAAAGTATAAGGCTGACGTCGGTCAGGGCGCATTAGTCTGACGTAAGGACGTCAGGGTACAAATGCGCATGACCGACGTCATATCCTCAGTCTTTTCTTGCCCCAGATGTCAGAAGACCCTAAAAAGATAAGGCCAAAACCAAAAAACACCAAACACACCTGTACCAAATATATATATACAATATATACAATTTACAAAAGTACAACCCCACCCACACAACCACCCCTAAAACACAGAGGGGAAGGAGGGAGGGTAAATTGGACTGCAGCAATGTGGATCTTCGAACATCTACATTTATGGTAGGTACAAAACTGTACTATGTTCTTCATCCCACATTGCTGCAGTCCTAACACTTGGGTAGAATCCCAAAGCAGAGGTAAGGGAGGCTGGCAAATCATAAAGAAGCTGGAGTTGTCAACATGCCCTGCAAAATAGCCGTGGCAAAACCAGCCCTAGATTTAGAGTAGAGAGGAAGGTGGTAATGCTTAGAGAAAGTATGCACTGAACTCCAAGTAGCTGCCTCCAAAATATCCTTAGTTGCCACCCCCCTTAGAAATGCTGTTGAAGTGGCAGTAGCCCTAGTGGAATGAGGCCTGATCCCAGCTGGAATCTCCTTGCCATGATGGGAATAACAAAATGCAATGCAAAACCCAATCCACTTAGAAATAGTTTGTTTTGACACAGGCTTGCCCTGAGAACTCAAAGCAAAAGAAACAAACAACTGCTGAGACTGCCTAAAATCCTTAGTCCTGCTTAAATAATAACGCAACTGCCTGTGTACATCTAAAGTGTGCAAAATCTTTTCCCCTTATTTTGGGGATCTGCATAAAAGTGGGCAAATGAATAGTTTGGTTTAAAGCCACACTAGAGACCACCTTAGGCATAAAGGAAGGATTAGTACGTAATGATACCCTATCCTTATGGAAAATCAAAAGGCTCAACCGCCATAAGGGCCTGCAATTCAGAAACCCTTCTTGCAGAAGTAATGGCCAACAAAAAGCAGTCTTCCATGACAAGAATTTCAATTCAGCAGTAGCAGAGGCTCAAAAGGTTGTAGAGTAAGTTTCTCCAACACAAAATTGAGGTCCCAAGCAGGAGTAGGAGCTCTACGTGGGGGTCTTATATTCTTTGCCCTCTAAGAAATTGCTTAAACAAAGGATGAGAAAACAATGGTGGGTCACAATCATAGTGAGCTGAAATTGCTGCAGCATGAATCTTAATGGAAGAGAAAGACAAACCTTTGTCCAATAACTCAGTAAGATATTGAAGAGCCACACTCAAATTTGGCTCAGAAACATCCAAATCCTGTGCTGCACACCAAAATAAAAATCTCTTCCATTTTCCTGCGTACACTTTCCTTGTACTAGGTCTTCTGGCTTCCATAATCACATTCAAAACTTGTTGAGGAAGCTGAGACCTGCTATGGTTCAAAACAGAATATGCCAGGCTGTTAGATGAAGAGAGTGAAGCTTGACATTGAGTAGATGCCCGTCCTTTTGAGACAATAGGTGTGGAATCAAAGGTAAGGGCTATGGAGGCTTCCTTACCAGACTCCTCAGCAATGGGTACCAGTGCTGCCGAGGCCAATCTGGAGCTATTAAAATCATCCTTGGCTTGTCCTGTCTGACCTCTAGGAGTACCTTTGGGAGGAGAGGCAGAGGTGGAAAGGCATACACATGAAGATTTTCCCAACTGAAAGAAAGAACATCCACTTTCCAGGCTGTGTGATGAAACCTTTTCGTGCAAAACTTTGGCAGCTGGTGGTTTAGTGGAGAAGCGAACAGATCTATGTCTGGAGTTCCCCAGGACACTGTCAATGTCTGAAATACATGAAGATCCAGTTTCCACTCATGGGGATCCATGATTTGCCTGCTTAACACATCTGCTAAGGAGTTCTGTGCTCCTGGTAGAAACCTTGCTTGAAGATTCAGTTGCAAGCTTAACGCAGTCTCCCACAAAATCATTGCTTGCCTGCATAGAGGATAAGAATGTGTTCACCCTTGTTTGTTGATGTACCACATGACAGTTGTGTTGTCTGTTAGAATCAACACCTGCCCTGGAAGAAGTAAATCCTTGAAAGCCAGTAATGCAAACTGGACTGCTAACATCTCCTTCATGTTGATATGTAGATGCTGCAGTCTGGCAGGCCACTTGTCTTGTATCCACTTTCCATTCAGATGAGCTCCAAGCTGTGTCTGAGGCATCTGTCGTTAGAATCTGACTCGCCTCTGGCCGGGTCACAGAGAGTCCCTTGTTTAGGTGACATTCCTGAGCCCACCACAAAAATTCCTTTTGAATGCAAGGTATTATTTGAATGACAGTGTCCAAATCCTGGCAGTGCTGTGTCCATACATTTTTGAGATACCATTGTAGCTTCCTCATATGCAGTTTGGCATTGGGAAGTACCAGAATACAAGATGCCATGAACCCTAAGGCTTGAAGGACTGTCCTTGCAGTCAGCCCGGACTGATGAGACAGTTGATGGAAGTAAAGAGAAAGATTCTTTTGTTTGTCCGGGGTTAAAAAGGCCATCTGGGATGCTGTATTCAGTCTTATGCCCAGAAAGCACATGTCTTGAGAGGGTACTAGACTGGACTTTATTTCGTTCACAGAATACCCTAGGTATCTTAGCACTGCTATCACATATTCCAAATGCTGAAGAAGCACGTCCTTTCCTTGAGCCAGAAGCAGGCAGTCGTCCAAATAAGGATAGATTTGTATTCCTTTTAGCCTGAAGAAAGCTATCACTGGAGCCAGAACCTTTGTGAATACTCTGGGCGCAGTAGATAAGCCAAAGGGCAATGCAGAGAACTGATAATGAGAATTTCCAGCTCGAAAACGCAGATATTTCCTGCAAATTAGTCTGATAGGAACATGAAGGTAAGCTTCCTTGAGATCCAAAGTTACCATCCAGTGATCTTTGCCCAGCATAGGTAAAAGCTGTTGTAACGTCAACATTTTGAACTTGGGAATGTCCAGATAAATGTTGAGGATAGACAGATCCAAAATTGGTCCCCACGTGTTCCCCTTTTTTGGTACTAGGAACAGGCGAGAATAAAATCCTAGGCCCCTTTCTGGCACAGGAACCGGCTGAATGGCCCCTATTTGGAGCAACAGAGAAATTTGCCTGTGAGCCTGTTTCCTTTGCTGAGGAGGAATGTCTGGCATGCCTTTGAAAGGAGGCAAGGTATGGAAATAAAACCTGTAACCGTGGTGAATGATATCCAATACCCATCTGTCTTGGGCAATTAAACTCCAGTTTTCTTTGAAGAGTGCCAACCTTCCTCCCAAAGGTGCTGCCAGACGAGAAGATTCTGGCAGCTGAAAAGGCAGGTCATTGGGTCTGTTTACGAAAGGACTGACCCCTGCCCTCAGCAGAAGACTGAGCAGGTGAACTCCCTGTTCTAGGCCTAAAAGAACCTTGAGCTCTGCCCCTACCACGTCTAGACCTACCCCTAGACTGGGAATCATAAGCAGGATATGTCCACCCCTTGGTAGGCCAATTTCTACTAAACTTCGGAGGCTGAACCTGCAAAAAATCTTTAACAGTCTGCATAGACTTAGCCTTGTCTTCCATTTTCTTTAGAACTGCTTCCACAGGCGAACCAAACAACACATCAGATTGTAAAGGTGCATCTAAAATCCTTGTCTTTACATGCTCAGCTAAATTCTGATCCCTCAGCCAGGCGTGCCTGCGAAGAACCGAACCAGTGGCAGCCACCCTCGAAGAGGCCTGCACAGCATCAAAACCACATTGCAAAGAATGCTTACCCACCTGTTCAGAAACATGAACTAAATCCTGCAACTCTTTACACTCAATACCTTCCGCCAAAGCATCAACCTTAGACTTTAATTGTGAAAGGAGATAATTTTGATATTTCAATATGTGAAACTGGCAATTCAAAGCTCTCATGGCCAAAGTGGAAGAAGTATACACTTTCTTTCCCCATCTATCCAAAGCCCTTGCCTCTTTATCCGGAGGAACAGGATTTTTAACAACAGAAGCCTTAACACCTTTAGGCCCCTGTGAAACAGTTTCTGGGTCTGCCCTAGGACTCTTAAAAAGATACTTATGAGCTTCAGGCACCCTATAATATCTATCCGGTTTAATTGGAGCAGGAGGCAAAGAATCAGGGTTCAGAGAAGCCTCTGCAAAAACATCCTCCACCACATCTAGAACAGGAGGTATAGCTAAAGGCCTATGCTGGGGTAGAAACAAAAATTCCCTAAGCCTTTTCCTGGAATCAGAGAAATCCTGACCTTCCCATTTAAAATGCTCCCTCATGGAATGAAGAGTCTCTGAAAATGAAAAATCGTCTCTGAAAATGAAAAATCCTCAGGAGGAGAAGCAGAAGGAGTAGAATCATCCACATCAGAATCAGAGTAAGGGGAATACTCCTGCAAGTCTTCAGCCGAAGACTCAGAAGCATCCGAACACTGCTCAAAACTCCCAAGCTCAGGTTCCACCCTAGGCCTCTTATCAGGAGGAGGCATAGAACCTCTAATCATTGTAATCAAATCTTCTGCCATCTTAAGCATATGCTTCTTAGGTACAGACCCTGAAGAACTAGGGGTAACACCTGAAACAAAACTTAGCCTGCCCCTGGGAGAAGCCTTGGAAACAGCAGGGGAGGGCCTAACCACCTTAGGAAGGGAGGGAAGAACAGCTACCTGAGAAGCCCCTTCCGCCTGGCCTACCTCCTGAGAGGTCACATCTTGTAGTAATAAAGTCTCTCCCTGGGATACCAAAGAAATTTCTGGCTGAACCTCTGGCTCCACCGAGCCCTCTAAAGAACCGGCGTCCGGTACGGACGGTTCTTCCAGCCTAGGCTTTGCTGTTTTGTCCTTGCGCTTTTTTGACGAAGCGGGCGTCGGAGCATCCGACGGCATTTTATAATTACACCGCTTCCCAAAAACTAACCTGGCACAATCTAATCTTCTCTTTATCGTGCGTTTGTTAAATCTAGCACAAGAGCGACAGCCAACAACGTCGTGCTCAGGCCCTAAGCAAGGTATACACAAGGTATGGTAATCCCTATGAGGTATCTGTTTCCCACAAGAAATACAGTTATTCACTTTTCTGACATCCGGTAAAATACTGAGGCAAGAAAAACCAAAATATTCCCCAACGGGGTACTTAGCCAACTTGGATTCGGTCTGAAACTCCGACTTCGGAAAATCTCAGAACGCCAACCTGCACTTGCAAAACTGCTTCTGCATCGGACCATGCGGCAAAAAAGACTGAGGATATGACGTCGGTCATGCGCATTTGTACCCTGACGTCCTTACGTCAGACTAATGCGCCCTGACCGACGTCAGCCTTATACTTTGGTATTCGGGCCGACTGGGACAGCGGACTACCCAAGTGTTAGGACTGCAGCAATGTGGGATGAAGAACATCTGCTTTAGCAGGGGGTGAGAGAAGAGGGGTGGTTCAGTATTATATAATGTGCTGAAATGGCAGAGGCATGAATTTTAATTGACGAGAAGGACAGGCCCTTGTGGGGCATTTCTGTGAAGTACTGAAGAATATGAGGTAAGCTGGGCACAGTTGTGCCCATCCCCTGAGTCTGGCTCCAGGAACAGCATCTTTTCCACTTTTCAGCATATGATTTTCTAGTACTAGGCCTCCTTGCTTCCAGAATGACATCTAGCACCTGCTTACTGAGGGATGCTATTGGAGAGCTCAAGGAATTAGCCAGACTGCAAGGTTCAGGGTTTGAAGCTGAGGGTGCAGAATCTGGCCTTCCTGCTGGGACAGCAGGGAAGGTGTCTGAGGTAGGTGTCATGGCTCCAGCAGTATGATACTGCGCAAGAGGGGTACCAGTGCTGACGATGCCAGTCTGGTGCAATCAGTATTGTCCTTGGCTTATCCTGTTTGATCTTTAGCAGAACCTTCAAGAGAAGAGGCACAGGAGGAAACTCAAACCAAGAGTCTTTCCCAAGTAAAAGAAAGGGCATCCACTTTCCAAACTCGACTGTGGGAAGTCCTTGTGTAGAATTTGTCCAATTGGTAGTTCTGAGGGGAGGCAAACAGGTCTATCTCTGGAGTCCCCCATTTGTTCCTCAAGAGGCTGAATATTTTTGGTTCTAGTTTCCATTCGTATGGGTCCATGAGATTTCTGCTTAGGTCATCTACCAGTGAAACTAGCTTGACTGGCAGGAATTGAGCTTGTAGGTGCACTTGGTAGCTCGAGGCTGTGTTACACAGAGCCATGGCTAGTCTGCAGAGAGGGTACAAGTGGGTTCCCCCCTGCTTGTTTATGTACCACATAACTGTGGTGTTGTCTGTCTTTACCAATAATTGTCCTGGAAGGATGTGGTCTTTGAAGACGGTCAGGGAATTCTGTACTGCTAACATTTCTTTTTGGTTGATATGCAGGTGCATCTGACTCTGGTTCCATTTGCCCTGAATGCATTGCCCTGCCAAGTGAGCCCCCCCCCCCCCCATGCATAGTCTGATGCGTATGTTGTTAGGGTTTGGGCGGCAGGGGGTAGAGTGAAAGGGAGCCCCTTGTGGTAGCAGGCCTCTGCCCACCAAAGGAACTCTGTCTTTATACAAGGAATGATAGGAATCATTGATTCCAGGTCATGAGAATGTTGACACCATAGGCTTTTTAGATGCCATTGTAATTTATTCATATGCAGTCTTGCATTTGGAATTAGTAGAATCCAAGAGGCCATGAACCCCAGGGCTTGCAAAATTTTTTTTGCAGATAGCTGGGTCTTTGTGGCCAGTAGTTTGAAGTAGGTCATCACAAACTTGTTTCTCTGGAGTGAGGCAAGCCATCTGGGAAGTTGTGTTCAAGCTTGCTCCCAGGAATACAATCTGTTGGCAGGGTACTAGGTGAGATTTATTTTCGTTTATGGTGTATCCCAGTGAGGTTAGAAGTTTCTTTACGAATGCCAGATGTTTTAATAGCAAGTCCTGGCTTTCTGCCTGAATCAGACAATTGTTCAGGTATGGGTATATTTGAATATTTCTCTGCCTGCAAAATGCAATGGCTGGAGCTAGACACTTTGTGAATACCCTGGGCGCAGTAGATAAGCCAAAGGGAAGTGCAGAGAACTGATCCCCAAGTGCATGGAGCCTGCCCTGAAGCGTAGGTATTTCCTGCAAGATTCACTTATTGGATGTGCAAGACAGCTTCCTTTAAGTCTAAGGTTGCCAACCAGGCATCTTTGCCTAGCACAGGAAGCAGCTTTTCTTCTGCTGGGACAGGTCGAATAGCCCTGATACTTAGAAGAGAGAGAATCTGCTGTTGAGCCTCTGTCCACTGATTTGGGGGTAGGTCTGGGCAACCGCTTGGGGTTGGTAGGGTGTGGAATTGGAATCTGTAGCCTTGGAAAACTAGATTTACAACCCATTTGTCCTGGGTAATGAGTTCCAAGTTTTTTTGCATACAGGGCGAGCTTTCCTCCTAAAGGAGCAGGCATTTGAGCACGGCTTGGAAGGGTTAAGGTAAAGTCATTTTGACATTTTTTCATGGGGGGGGGTGTCTTACTACTTCCTGCTTTGTAAGTGGGAGCCCCCCACTGCTTAGGCCTGTGCGTAGCCTAAGACTGTAATCTAGGTGGTCTGCTGTTCCTGGGTTTGGACTGAGAAGGCCTGGAAGAGACTGGAAAGGAACGATTCTTTGAAGGCCAATGCCTACTAAATCTGGGAGGCTGTACTTGCAGGAAATCTAACAGTTTGCATTGATTTAGTTTTTTCCTCCATCTTTTTGAGGACGTCTTCTGCTTTGTTGCCAAACAAAGGGAGGGTGGCCTAATGATTAAGCTGTTTGCCTTACAAACACAAGGTGCAGGGTTTGAGTCTCATAAGGGATAATTGGCTAGGCTTAAAATGGTTCACAAGGGCAGTTAGCTTAGTACTAATCTATGAGCCTATGAACAGGCAGTCTTGGTTTAAGGGAGCATCCAGTTGTTTGTCTTTCGGCTTTTTCCCAGTAAGGGGTCGCCACAGCGGAACTCCGGTCCGCTAATGATTGGCAGTAGATTTTTACGAAACGCCAAGGTACCAGATCGACGTCCAACCTTCAAAGAAGGCACGCCCTTTTACGCACGCATGTCTTTCGAATGCTACCCACCCGCGGGGAGGACATGCAGACTCCACACTGAAGGCACTCCCAAGCCAAGCCGAGAATCGAACGGGAGAACCTCTTGCTGTGAGGTAACAATGCTACCACATTTCGCTTTAACATGACCTGGCAAGTTCTGCTCCCAGTGACGGCAGCCCTGCAAGATGCTTCTAAAGAGTCAAAACCACATTGCAAAGTATGTTTATCAACTTTTTCAGCAGAATGCATTAAATCCTGTAATTCTTTCTGTTCAGCACAGTCAGGAATCAATATCATTTTCTGTTGAAGTAGTCCTATAATATGCTGCTGGTACTTCAACATATGAAACTGGCAATTTAAAGCCCTATTGGTCAAAGTAGCAGACGTGTATACCTTCTTACCCCATCTGTCCAAGGCTCTAGAATCTGTCAGAAGGGTAGGATTTTTGGCAGCAGTAGCCTTAATGCCCTTTGGTCCTTGGGAAATGGTCTCTGGATCCGCAGTAGGATTCTTGAAGAGGAACTTGTGAGAGTCAGGTACTCTGTAATACGGGTCAGGTTTTCTGGGAGCTAGAGGTAAAGTGTCTGCGGATAGGCTAGATTCCAAAAAGGCATCATCTACAATGTCCAGAACAGAAGGGATAGCTAAAGGCCTGTGTTGAGGAAGGAGTAAGAATTCCCTAAGCCTCTTTTCGGAGTCAGAGTAATCCTGTCTTTCCCAGCAGAAATGCTCCCTAACAGTGTGCAAGGTTTCACCAAAAATCTTCTGGAGGGGAAGCAGAGGGAATGGCATCCTCTGCATCAGAATCCTCATAGGTAGATAAGGGCAAATCCTGGTAATCAGAAGAAACAGAAATATCAGAATCCTGATCAGAAGGAAAATCAGTTCTAGGTCTCTTAGAGAGGGAAGGCTGGCTTCCCCTATTTAAGGTAATAAGGTCTTCAGCCATTCTAAGCATTTGTTTTTTAGGCATATGGGCCTGACCATGCAGTTTGGACGTCAGTTTTCTAGGCGTGGGTCGAGTTTTAGGCCTGGATGAAGAAGATAGCGTCGGTTTAAAATGCAAATCTGTAGGCCTGAATACACCCTCAGAAGCCGGTGCCAGCGCAGTGGCTCCGCACCCATCCAAGGTAGAGACATCTACAGGTTCCCATAGTCGAAGAAGCATCTCGCGGCATACCAGACTCAGAATGGGTTTCAGTAGAGGCCTGCGAATCTGAAGTAGCGGGTATCAGAGGTTGCAAAAGCACCTCACTGAGTACCGGTGAACTGGTGACTAGCTTAACGGAATTGTCGTTGGCAGTTTTGGACCTATGCGGTCTGTCTCTGTCTTTATCCTTATGTTTTTTCAGAATATCGGTAGTCGGATAGCTTACTGAAGCCATTTCTGGATAGTTATACAGAGTACCAAAATAATTTGCTGCACAAATAGACAAACTACGAATAGTTCGGGGGTTGAATAAGGCAAAAAAACGACAGCGAGGGACGTCATAGTCTGGGCCTAAGCAAGGAATGCAGTACGAATTAAAATCTTTATGAGGCATTTGCTTGCACGGGTAAGACAATTGTTAACTTTTACTGACATCAGTTAAGAGCAAGAAAAAGGATCCCCAATGGGGTACTTAGCTTTTTTGAAGACTTTGGTTCTGAAACTCGAAAATGAAAATTTCAGGAGTCTGCCAACCAGCACTTGCGAACTGCTTCGGGCACCGCACGGCAAAAAAGACTGATGTAATGGCATCGGCTGCATGTTCTATACCCCTGACGACTTGACGTCATGGAAAAAGAGACAGCATCCGACGCAGTAATCCAAGACTCTGGTATTCAGGCTGGCTGAGGGCTACCTGCAGGAAGATAACTCAAATGTAATGACTGCAACAGTGAAACACGAAGAACATCAGCACTAAGGAAAATGAAGTCAGGGAATGCAGTAGGCTGAAAAGAGGTAACATCAGACATGATCAAGATATTGAGTGAGATTGGGGAGAAATGGCTCCCGAGGGTAATCATAGCAGTATGGAGAGAAAGACATATCTCAAATGACTAGAGGATAAGCATACTAGTACCAGTGTTCAAGAACAAAGGGGGTATTTACAACTGTGGGTAGTATAGAGGTATCAAACTCCCATCACTCTGCATGAAAATTCTGGACAGGGTGATTGATAAACGACTTCTGAGAGTAGCAAAAGGTAAGATGGGAAATGAACAATTCAAATTCAGATCACGATGCAACACAACCAAGCCAATGCCCAAGACGGACACTTGAGAAGAAGCTAGAAATAAGGAGAGTTCAACCTGGCATTCCTAGACTATGAGAAAGCCTATGACAAAGTCCCAAGAAAGCTGATTTGGGTAGTCCTGCAGTAGTTCAAAGTCCCAGAAACAATGGTATTAATGCATGCTATGTACAAGAACACAATGACTCAAGTATGAATAGTGTTCAATTTTACAAAAGGGTTCCCAGTGGGAGTTTGTGTGCAGCAGCCTTCAGCTGTGAGCCCACTGCTGTTCATACTGGTGATGGATTACATAACCAAACAAGTTAGAGGGCAGAGATCAACAAAGCTGCTGTATGCAGACAATGTGGCATTACAAGAAGATTCCGAACAAGAACTTCAGCAAATGGTAGGGAATACAAAACTGAATATGCATACATACAAATATTTCAAGCATGGGCATTAATGCCTTTCTAGCCTGCCAATATACCAAAACAGCTGCTCCCATATTAAGTGTCCAGACTGTATCTAAACGAGTGCTTCCTTTAATGTAATTCGGTAGTCTGTTTCATGCATCAGCTGCTCTCTAAGAGAACCAGTTAGTACACCACTCATTCCTATAGAATCTTCCACATAGTTATCTGATGCTTCTCTACTACTTTTTGATAACCCCAAACATTCCCAGAGGTAGTTGTCTCTAAATGCCCTATATATTTGAATAAGATCTCCCCTTAAATATTTATAGGAGACACTATACAAGTTCAGATATGTTAATCTTTCATAATAAGTAACATTTTCGCATCAATGGATGCCCTTTATATTTCCACTGTACTCTTTCCAGTTTACTCTGGTTTGTTTTCTTATAAGGTTTCCAGATTGTTATTCCATACTGAAGTTTGGGTCTAAAGTAATTAAACAATGATTTCATAATTTCCGAGTTTCTAGACTTTATAAATCTTTTTATACAATCTATAGTTCTACAAGTATCATTAACCAATTGGTTGATATAATTAAACAAACTCAAAGCTGGATCTACTCATATAACCAAGCCCTTAAATGAATCTACAGTTTCAATTACTATGTGCTATATTAAATATTCACCTTTCAATTTATGTCTCCCTAACCTCATTTTAGTTTTTTATGTATTTATTAGCATATTACTCTCCTGTGCCCATATGGTCAATTTAGTCAAGCTCTTTTGCAGACATGCTCTATCTGTAATCAGTTTACCCAATTTCAAGTCATCCGCATACAGACTGTAGAACAACTCAGGTGAATAAGATAGATCTGAGAGGCACAATCTAAATAAGTATGGGCCTAGGATAGAGCTCTGTGGGACATCCTGACTGTAACTAAGAATTTCGCCTGTCCAATTGCTGTATGATATTTGCCATGCCATATTTGTAAGCCATGCAGCTATCCATCTTATCAAGAGTACATCAATGCCTAGTTGTTCTAATTTATTGATCAGTGTTTTGTGAATGACCCTGTCAAATGTTTAAGTTAAATCTATACAAGTTACATCACAGCTCAAGTTTTCATTCATAGCCGTTATTATATTGTTATAGAACATCATGTTACAGGTGGTAATACATCTGTTTTCAATATATGCATGCTGATACATGGTTTCCAAGTCCCAACTTATCCAATTACCTTCTCTTATTTTCCACAACGTGAAAGTGGACTTGGGGGGGGGGGGGGTTGTATGACTCTGGGTGTGCCCTACTCCCCTTTCCCTTAAAGGCAGGTTTAATAAGTGCATGTCTCCAATCTTGAATCTCCCCATATTTATATGACCTAGTAAACCGATATAATGGAACTGTAAGTTATTGCTTAAGTGTTGTCAGGTCATTACTAATTCTCCTTACTGTGCTTTGTCTGGATACAGTTTGCATAGTTCTTTTTCAATATAATCCAATTTGATCTCAGTACCGGAGGTAACACTTTCGTACTCACTCATTCTGGGTAAAACAGAGCTCTAAAAAAAAGGACTTCTATCGGTCTCTCTGTTGCAAACTGGTCTCCCTACAATCTCCACCTTCTCTCTTCACTCACCTTGGCTGTGCAGCATCCACATAAATTACATATATCTTTTCACATTTTCACTTACTATACAACTTTTTCCCTCTATTGTTTTAACGCATGCTAACTCATCATGACTGTACTGAAAGAATTGTGGAGCAACTAAGTGAATTAAGCCAGGGTCTGGGGACCACTACCTCCACCTTAAGTCAGAGTTATAGATGCTCTGAAATGCATCTCAGAGCTTTTTTCCAACCTTTTGATCTAATGACAGCCTGCACAAGTCATGAGTAAAGAAAGAAATTTGGTCTTATTTTTTTTCTTTCAAGAAAAACATAATTTTGTGTCCAAAGAAGACAAATGATTGTAAGCAAATATAATTCCTGTCTGAGAATAGGGTCAACCTCCCTTCACAAAGGGAAAGAGTTACCTTCTGCATACCTCTATTGTCTTAGACTGGGGTGAAAGTAAAAGAACAAACGGCCACATTCATACACAATGATACAGCTGATTGACTTGAGTAAGAAATGACGGCACCTGCCGACACACAAAGACAGGTAATACATGCATACTCCACACAAAAGGAACTCATTTGAGAACCAATTACTGTGATATGGCAAAGCTACTTGCTATACCACTATACCTATGATCATTTGCTATCACACACATCCTGACCAGACTGCCACAGACAGTCACTTATTGTGCACAATGTTGGACGACAGTGACAGAAAATGAAATAAATTACTGTAAACTTTCTAGATACAATGGACCCCTCTCCCCAGGACACAGCCATTTTCATCCAGAAACAGGTACATATCCATCAATTACAGTTATTTTAATGATGGTGTACACTTCACATGGATAACTGTGGTAAAATAAGCCACTGTAAAGTATTCCAGCTAGCATCACACAAATGCACAATAGTTCTTCAAAGCCAGAAGAATGACTAAACTTGAACAAATTACATCATTAGCCACTTTCACCAACAGAAAGCCCCCATACCCAGCAATTAAAGCCACATTTGTTGAATGTGTACTCCTCCAACACCAGACTATAAAAATAACCAGCCAAAGTAATTTATGTTAACCTCTTTACAAACCAATACACACACACACACACACACACACACACACACACACACACACACACACACACACACACACACACAGATGTCCCATCAACTACAGCAATTTCTATGATGGTTTACACCTCAGATGTCAGACTGGTATTAAATGAATAAATATATATTTAAATAATGTCAGCAAGTACTTTAGCTTGCTACTGTCACAACCATAGAGTATGTGATTCTTTGCAACCCTCTGCACGTAGATATCCACATATACACAGACATACATACATATAAACATGCTCATTAATTACAGCAAATTGTATGTCTGTGTACACTTCAGATGTTGTCTGATTGGTATCAAAAGAATGAATGAATAAACTAGTAAATACATAGCTAATGGACACATGTATTTAGTTTGCCTCTCTCAGAACCATATTGTGTGATCTACAGCATCCCAGCACTTAGATGTGACCATCAATTACAACCACTTTTATGACTACAACTGTACACCTCAGATATTTGACTGGGATTAAATAAATTAATAAATAAAGCCAGCACAGTGGCATAGAAGGATAAAGCCCCATCTATGGCCCAGACAACCTGGGCTCACATGTCTGAATATCTGGCAGGGAGTGATGGGTGTGCCTGTTCGGGGGAGGGTATTCTTCAAAGATGCTTTCTGATGAAAGGCATGGTCCACACAGGGGAGCAGCCATTAAGTGCTGTCAACAAATGCAAAGATGGGAGGCAGTGAAACAAGGGTAGGTCATATGAGACACTTTTAGCAAGATTTCTGACATTCTACAAATGGCAAGAAGACTTACAAAAAAAAACGTAATGACTTGTTCCATTCTCCATTTGGAGTAGGTGGCATTTCATGTTGCTCTGCAAACAGCCTAGCATGAGCAGTAAGCAGACTTTTTTTATTAGTATAACTCTATAAATGAGCAGATTTCCAAGCTCCAGAAGTGCTAAAATGGAAATGTTAACTACTTTATATAAAAAAAAAAAAAAAAAAAAAAAAAAGCACAATGTTTTCAATGGAGTGTGTTGCATCCCAGCAGCCAGTACTATGAGTCACCCCTCGCCAGTACATTTGAAGAAGCAAAAGACATTTCTTGGTTCTTCATCCCAATCTTACACAGTAAAAGTCCTTTCATGAGGCATTCCACTTTAAGTCCAAGTCTCTTACTTAACTAATCGGGAAGTACAAACTTGTGTTATTTTCCTTTTTTTGAGAGGGGACGGGAAACATAGTTTAATAGGTTGATACGAGGCTATCAGCCCTAGGGCCTGTACAAGCCTAGCCATAACAATTCTCTGGCTATTTCTTCCCACAATACTTACTTCCCTGGACCCCTGTCTAGCAGGGCTACATGATCCTCGGGGTGAATTTCCCATCTCCCATCCAATTGTCAAGGTTCCTTTTGAAGAGGGCCAAAGAGGTGCTCTGCTTGACATGTATGGGCAGCCTATTCCGGAATCTGGGGGGATCTCTGGGTCAGGAACCTATCCATCCAGCATGTTTTGTTCATTGTGATGACAAGATTTAGATTCCTGGAGCATGTGGTTCTGAGGGATTGGGATTTCTTTAAGCGTAGCATATCCAACAGCTCTGGGTTTGACATGGTCTTGTATGTTAAGCAGAGATCTCCTCTAAGTAGATGATATGCAACAGAGTATAGCTAGAGGCTTTTTAGATGGTCAGCATAGGGCATCTGCTTTAGGCCTGTGATTTCTTTTGTGAGGTATTTCTGTGGCCTTTCCAGTTGTTGCAGATGTCTTGAGAGGTACATACAAAATGGGGCGTTGTATTCTATAATGGGTCTAATGAGGGAAGAGTACAGTGGGACAATGACCTCCTTTTTTCTGGATGAAAAGCCCTTAGTGATGAGGTGTGCCACATATCAAAGGTGAGACCACTGTCCATCTGTGTCCCTAAGTCTCTTATCACACTTTCAGTGTTTAGTGTACTGCCATCTATGTGGTAATTCACGGGTACATGTTTTTTTCCCCAAAGGGGGTTACTATACATTTCTTGGCATTGAGCTTGAGCCCATGGCTCTGGCACCAAGCATCTGTTTCTGTAAGGCCCTTTTGTAGAACAAACTGAATGAGTCACACAATATCTGTTGAGTCGCAAGAAATGTAAAAGTAAGGTTACAAAATAAGACGACCATTTTCATAAAAGATCTGAAAGCAGTACAGCAGCGTAAAAAACAACTCTGAATAAAGAAAAAAAACAATGCTGAATAATCTGAAATAGTTAAAAACATCTGTAATATAATTTAAATGTTCATCATATTGATCACTGTTGCAGCCTTAGCTATACGATTTATATCCTGCCAGGAATATAACAGCCAGCCAGCTTCCAAAGTTTCAAGGAACCTTCTTTGCACACAAACTGTCAAGCAGCTTCAGCTGAGCAGACTGAAAAGACAAGTTTGGGTGCACATGTCTGAATATCTGGCAGTGTTTCTGTTTTTCTGCAGCCAAATAATATGCTCCTCTGAGTCTTGCAAGGATTGATGGTCAGCTTGTGCTTTCCTTAACTGGGCAAATAATTTTCATTTGGGGAAAAAAATTCCATTTTCTTATTCTTTACTGATGCTTTATTATATCCTCTTCAGGGAAGTTGTTTTAAACCTAAGAGTGTTGTGTTTTAATAGGTTCACATGTAGGTTCATAGGTAGGTACTACGCTATCGGCCCTAGGGCCTACACAAGCCTAGCCAAAAAGGTACCATGTCTTTCGCCACCCAAGAAATTTATTTTCCTGTGCCCCTGTCGAGCAGAGCCACAGAGGTGATCCCCGGGGTGAATTGCCTATTTCCTATCCAATCATCAAGATTTTTCTTGAAGAGTGCTAATGAGGAGCTTTGTTTGATATAGATAAGTAATTTGTTCCAGAGTATGGGAAGTCTCAGACAGGAATCTATTCCACCAGCATGTTCCGTTTATTGCCGTGACAAGGTTTAGGTCCCCAGAGCATGTAGCTCGGAAGGACTGGGATTTCTTTAAGTGGAGCATGTCCAACAGCTCTGGGTTTGACATAACTTTGTATGTTAGGCAGAGCTCGCCTCTGAGTAGGCAATACACGACGGAGTAAAGCTGGAGTTTTTTGAGACCGTCTGTCTAGGGCATCTGTTTGAGGCCAGTAATCCTCTTTGTGAGGTATTTCTGTGGCCTTTCCAATTGTTGAAGATGTCTTGTGAGGTAAATACCAAAAGGGGCATTGTACTCTATAATGCATCTAATGAGTGATGAGTAGAGGGGAACAATGACCTCTTTTTTCCTGGATGAGATACCTTTTGTGATGAGGTGTGCCATGTGGAAGGATTTCTTGACTACTGTGGCAATGTGATTATCAAAGGAGAGACTACTGTCCACCTGTGTCTCAAGGTCTCATCACACTTTTGGAGTTAAGAAGATTACCACCTATGTGGTAGCTCATGGGTACAGAGTTTTTACCAAAGGGGATGACAATGCACTTTTTGGCATTGAGCTTGAGGCCATGGCTTTGACACCAGGCATCTGTCTCAGTGAGACCCTTTTGTAGGATGTCCACATCATTAGGAGTTTCAATTATGGCTCCTAGTTTGCAGTCATCTGCGAACTTTGTTAGCCAAAGACCTTCTGTGTTAGCCTGTACTTCAGAAAAGTAGATACCAAACAGGAGAGGACCCAGGACTGAACCCTGTGGTGCACCACTTCTCACTGGTCTGAGGTAGGATTTGGAGTCTGCTACTTTCACAGTGTGAGTTGCGTCAGTGAGCCAGTTGGCAACCCATCTTGTGACATAGGGATTTATACCTAGTTTAGTGAGTTTATCTATAATTTCAAAGTGGGGAATGGTGTCAAAAGCCTTGGCAAGATCTACAGAGGCTGTGTGAACCACCTTACCATTGTCTACAGCTTTGGTGACTGCTTCAAAGAAGTGAATTAGGTTTAGGAGACATGATCTGCCTTTTACAAACCCAAACTGGGTGGGGTCCAGAGTTTGGAGATTACCAATGTCTTTGTTTATAAGTTCCATGATGATACTTCCATGGCCTTGCAGACCAGGCTCGTCAGGCTAATGGGGCGGTAGTTCCCGGGGTCTGTGGTGGCTCTCCCTTTGTGGAGTGGGATAACCGTCGCTGTGTGCTATTCAGTAGGCACAAAGCCTGAGGTGAGGTGATGATTGAACATGGAGCTTAGGTGGGGTGCCAGTTCATTCTGTAGTTCATGTAGATCGCAGCCTGGGATGTTGTCAGGTCCCATGGATGCTGTGTTCTTGGCTTTGGAGAGTGTGTTTTTTACCTGTGCAGCCGTGATTACAGGAACGTTGTATTCTTCTGGTATAGACATGGGCCCTTTAGGGGGTGGGGGTAAAGTTAGCACTGAACCTATTTGCCAGGATGTTGGCAATATTAGTTGGTTCTGTATATTTAGTGCCATTGTGCTGCAAATCAGAGCAGATCTGAGTGTTGCCATTGAGATTCTTGACATAGCTATAAAATGCTTTGTGGTTATCTTTAGAATCAGTGGCAATTTTGTTTTCATAACTAGCTTTGGAGGATTTTATGAGGGATCTCAGCTTCTTACTAAGGCTGACCAGGGAGTTCCTCCAGTCATGGGATTTTACTCTTTTTTGCAACAGTTTCTTTCTTCTGTTGTAGAGTTTGTTTATGGCAGGGGACCACCAGATTGGCTTCCTTTTTTTGGAGGATAGCATTTTGGTTCTGTTAGGGATAGCACGATCCATGCACTTGTGTAAGTGCTTATAGAGTGCATTTGTGTAGGATTCAGCAGTCGTACCTCTATTGTCCATCTGCATGGGTGTTGTGAAGTTTGCCACTTCTGTCTTAAGAAGCGTGAAGTTGGCTTTGGAGAAATTTTTTTACAATGGTTTCCCTAATGGGGGGGGGGGGGTGAGGGTGGGATGTGGATGTCTAGGCTGATTAGCTTGTGGTCTGATCTGATGAACGAGGAATTGACCTCTGGTGTGGAACACTGGTCGCCCATGTTGGTAATGACCAGGTCTAGGATATTGATGCCCCTGGTGGGGTGTGGATAAGTTGATCCAAGACATTGGAATTTATGAATTAATGGATTGTCTTAAGACTATACAATACTTTTAAATGAAGCACTCAATGTTCCTGTTACCTTAAAAGTGGTGTTAACTGATAAGATACTTTCTGTGGAAAATTTGTGTTTATTTTTCCATTGAGGGGCTGCCATCGTGTTTGAAACGGCTTTTTTACTGTTTTTTTTTTCTGTTGCATTCCCTGGAAAGGAGAAATTTCCTCCCACTCCCTCACTTCATCCTCCCTTGTTTTTTGGTGTGTTTGTATATGGCAGGGTGTGGACATTTATTTTTTGTTATTCCTATTCCTAGCCTTGTTCTTTCAGAGCTCTGCCTCCCTCTTTGGTGGCAAGAAAGCTCTGAAGGGCTTCACAAACAGACCTGGATTTTAGTCAGCTTAGCTCAAGCTGTTTGACAATTTGGGTGAGTGGAAGGTGCTCTGAAGCTTTGGAAGCTGGCCGGCTGTTACATCCTTTGCAGGATATAATCTATATAGCTAAGACTATTGCAGCAGTGATCATTCAAACATCTTACACAACTGTATTTTCTTTCTTTAGAAGAAATCCAAGAAAGTATACACAGACTAAGAAAATATAGTCACGACACCAGTGAGGCTCAAAACCTTTTCCTATGGTTTTCCAAGATGGCTCTACACTAATCAACAGCTTAAATTCTGTTCTCCCAATGTAAAAAAAAAAACAAAAAACTGAGAAACATTTTTTTTTAACCTGAAGAAAATTAACGAGAAAATGTGAAGAGAAAACACTAACTGGGAAGAATCCTGCAGCGGTTATGCAGAAAGCAGTTCAAGTTCCAGCTATGGTAGAAGAGATTGCTTCCAGTAATTTACAGGAAAAAAATAAGTCAAATGTGCTCTGAGCTGATTAAAATAAATGAAATATTGAAGTACATCACCTCAAATAACAAAATTTTGGACAAAATGGAAGAAGATTTAAACAGCTGTACAGAAGAATGGTTAAAACTGCAAAAATCAGAGCTTGAAATGAAGAAAAAGGCTGAGTATGAGCCTCCTCAAGAAGAGCTGCTTCAAAAAATGATAGAGTTAGAGGACAGGGCATGCGCAGAAAACCTGAGATATTTCTGCTGTACCACAGAAAGCGGAGGGAACAGACTGCATTAATTTTATGAAAGCACAAATAAGTAACTGATCTGGTATTCCACAGCAGGGTTTTAGAACTGAAAGAGCACATTATGTGTATGCTGCAAACCTGGCCATGTGAAAGCAGCCAAGACCTGTAATACAAAAGATGCAATCATACCAGCAGAAAGAGTTGATTCTGATAAAACTATGGTAGAATTGCAAAATATTAAAAACTGGAGACAGCAGAGTGTTTGTGGAAAATGATTATTCATTGTACACGAGACAGAAGTGAAGCAACTTTATCCTAGCAATCTAAGAATGTTGAGAGGTAGGTGTGGGATTCCAGCTATCTTCAGAATATTTTTCCTGGAGAATAAAAGTAATTTTGTTGATCTAGAACAGGCTAAGGGGGAAACACAAATGTTTGTCCAACAAGGGGTGACCCACCAAACAGATGTGGATTCTACACCTCATTATTCTGATGGTAAGGATCAGAGAGAGACTGACAGTGGAACCTATTCCAATGTTACATAGGAACATTTTCGAAAGAAAGAAAAAAAGCACAGGAGTTGACTAGAAGAATTGGATGTACCTTGGATTAGAGTCTGGGGTTGGGAGATGGAGATGAACAGGAAGACGAACAGCAACAATGAAGTTAGTGAATAAATGTGAGACTGTAAAGCATCAATCACATTTGTAAAATACAGCTTTACAAGGAAAAAGTTGCTGAGAAAGACTGGATTTTTGTTGACTTTGTTAAACTTGTTGGGAAACTGTCAGGCATATGCCCCACTTCATGTCATTAATGTTTGGAAGGACACTAAAGGAAAAAAGGAGATAAAGAAGGAAAAAGTAACTAAGTAAAACAATTTTAACAGTATTTGCATAAAACATTTTATTTTCAGTGATTGCTATATATGATAAAAATACTACAGTATACGCGCTTTTTTCTTTTTTAGTTTTAAGACACTTAATCATTAAAATGCAAAAAGAGAAGAAAGGCTGGACAAAAGCACATTTAAGCCAATAGGTTGTAGGCTGTTAGGGTGGGGAATGGGGTGTAAAAATGCACTGATTATAACAGTTAGATTCAAAAGCAGATACTATGCTAGGTGACCTTGTGGGCCATTGAGCCTAGCCAAGTTCCTTTTTTGTGTTTGAAATAACCTATCCCATTTGGTTATAGATTGGCCTAACCCATCAGATGGTCAACAATTATACATTACCCATAATGAGAATAAATGTGATTAATATGTAGAACTGAAATGTTGTCCGTTTACTTTTGCATAGGTACAATGTCTGGATTAATGCCCTAATCTAATGATATATATTTTTTGCAAATGCAAGTGAATTTTAAAAAAATGGGATGCAACAATATAATAAATAATTTTCTTTAAGTAAGCAAATAAATGTCCAGTGCCAGCTGAGAAATCTGGATCTGAGGGTAGCTCTGCATTTTGATCTTATGTTTTCATGGAAACAAGCTAACTAAAGGTAAAGGCCATAAATCGAGATATCTGATTACTGAGAGAAATATAAAATTAAATGGTACAAGGGCAACCGATTCATTAAAAAATAAAGTTTGAAATTACTAAAAGTAAATACGAGAGAGCAGCTTTTCTGGTAAGTGAATACTTTAATGCATTTACTAGTGTATAATTTAGTTTTATTTAAAGACAGCCACAGCACGTTTTCTTAAGACTAAAAGTTAATGTTTTCTGAAAACATGTAAGTTGTTTTTCACATCTGGAAAGGGAATAAAGGCAAGACAAAAACAGGCAGCAATTACTCTAAATAGGAACACACTAACATGCATCTTAGCATGGATAACATTAATTTTAGGTTAGGTTTTGTGTGTGTGGCTGTCCATCTCTGCATGTATGTGCATAAATATATATATATATATATATATATATATATATATATATATATATATATATATATGTGTGTGTGTGTGTGTGTGTGTGTGTTTTTTGAGGGTTTTCATTAAAACAAAAAGTCTTGTAAAATGTGACAAGTTCAAATGGAAATGATGAGAAACAACTGTATAAAAGATCAACCTACAAACATTAGTGCATGCACGTAACACAAAAGTTGGAAATGCACATTTAAAAAAGCTGTTATATAAAATAGATTGGAGTAATAACTTATCATGAAGGTTACGCTAAACATATTTTGCAACTTGAATGCATTCACAGGTATTGACAAAAAGGAAAGAGTACTGAATTATATTAAGAAATGCAGAGTGCAAATAGCAATGCTACAGAAGACACACTTGAAAAGAAATAAGCATGTGATTTTGATAAAGAAAGAATTTCTGGAGGAATACTCAGCAGAGTATCATGGGACAAAGGAAAAGAGGAGTACTAATTGCTAGAGGAGCTCCAATAGTGATACAAGAAGGAAAATATAGTAATGATAGATTTGTGGTAGTAAGGGAGGAGGATTACACTGGCATGTACTTATATTCCAGCTAAAACTGATATTATGGAGTTTAAGAACATTTTGGGATAAATTATTAACTTTCATCAAAGAATATTACTTATGGGTGGGGAATGAAACTTGATTTACAACAGTGAAGATAAACTGGTGGGAAAATACAACAAGAGTGTAGATTTATGAAGTAATTTATGAAAATATTTGGTATGGAAGATAAAAATTCTGTAGTACGAAACTGGAGAAAATTTACATATTACTGCCTACGTATGATAACTGGGCTAGATTATACAGAATCTATATTTCACAAAAACATGTGAATTTAATTGAACTTCTTCAACACTCATGCAGTAACCATTTCAAATCATGTACCAATAACAGCTAAAATAAAAATGCAGGGTAATGAAGTACATATGAGACATTTGTGTCTGTCCACAAACCTGTTAAAAAGAGAACAATTTAAGGAATGGACAGGAGACACTATCTGAGAGTTATTAGGAAATTTATAGCTAGTGAGTGGGGCAAAATAAAGGCAGAGTTTAAAAATAGAACAGAAATAAAAGAAAAAGAGATAATGGTTAAGAAGTAATGAGAATTATTTAGAGGGGCTGAAAACTGTTAAAGTATTACAGAATAAGGGGGCTCTCACAGAAGAAGAAAAGGAGTAAATGCAGAGTCCTAAAGAGAAAATAATGGACTAACTGTATAATATGCATAAGTTTAAAAAACTGCTGTTAAGTGACTGTATTTTGATATCTGTATAGCACAAAAACCTTTAGCACAACAACTTTGGCAACAGAAAGTAGAATTGGCTGTTGCTAAACTTAGGGAGCCTTTTTTAGCCCGAGTGCTTGTTTGACTTGCTTGCTGTTCTCTTTCTGGATATTGCTGATCTCTGTCTACATTGGTTACTTCTATTTTTATATTTTTTCTTATATTGCATTTATTTTGTTTTAAGTGTTTTGTTCTTTTGGAGTTCTAAGGGGTCATGGCTAGGGTCAGTAAGAAAGGAATTCCTTTGAAGACATTGAATAACATCTAGCTAATTAGTGGAAGGAGCTGAGAAATAGCATTCCTTATTTAACTAGCAATACTTGGAGGCATCTTTATTTAGCTGGAGTACATGCTATACTTGTTTGCTGTTCTCTGTTTGCATTTGATTTTTCCTACCAAGCTATCCAACTGTTGTACTTTTAAAGCTGGTGGTTTGAGTTGCCTGCCGCTACTATAAATCTGATTTTATACACTCTTCCCAGTCCCATCTCATCAACTTATTCTACTGCATATGGACAGATCAACTGGGAAGGCCCACCTCCTTAATCTCTTAAACTTGAATTATCTTCCATTTCCTCTCTTCCCACTTACTTAAAAATGTACTTAATTCGGCTGTTTTACTGTATCTGTGCTTCTTCCTGCTTTATTTTGCTTTTTGCTGCTTGTTGTTAAAGTGTTCAGTTGCATTTATTCTGCTGCATTTAGTATTGCTTGTTAGTATCTTGATTATAATGTAACTGTTATTCTAAGCCTCTTAGTTTTGATTTAAGCACTTGGGCTTCATACTAGGTATCTTACATAAGGAAAGTTTGCAGTCTGCACTCTTGTGGCAGGAGAGGTAGGTTATATCCTTCTAAGTGCAGAACTGCTGGTTGAAGGCTTATTGCGTCTGCTATTCTGAAAGTGTCTTAGTTCTGATTGAAGCACTTGGGCTCCAAACCAGTTATTTTACATTAGGAAGATTTGTGGTCTGCACTCTTGTCAGAGGAGAGGGTAGCCTCCACCCTTCTGAGCTGGGAATTGCTGGTGAAGGCTTACTGTGCCTGTTATTCTAAGTGCCTTTGTTCTGGTTTAAGCACCTTATCACTTGTGACATAGTCAAATTTACATGTATACAAAAGTAATCAAACTACTAACAAATTAACATTAACTTGGTTTAAGCACTTGGGTTCTAAACCAGTTATCTTACATTAGGAAGGTTTGCGGTCAACACTCTTGTGGGAGGAGAGGGTAGCCTTCACCCTTCTGAGCTAGGAATTGCTGGTGAAGGCTTACTGTGTTTATTATTAAGTGTCTGTGTTCTGGTCTGTGATTGGCATTCTTTTGGCATTACTATGTAGACAGATTTTTTTTTTACTGTTAGAACCGTTAGTTTACTCACAGCTGAGCATAACTCATCAAGTTGCTTGTCTTATTGACTTGTTCAATATTTAAGTTTTTCTCACTCCTCCATAGTAGATCAGTGGCAATGGATATGCACTTCCCGGCCTTCTCTGTGGCCAGTATGATTGAGATGGGCATTCTGTGGAATTGCAACAATTGCCTCATGTACACCAACAACCCACTTATTCTTAATAAAACAGATAGTGTGTGCGAGAAGTGTAAATACACTAACACAGAAGATAAAACTCTCTCATACAACCAAAATAGAGGTTGTCCGTGACACTGGATCGACAACTACTACACAGATAAAAGACCCTACACATAACGCTACTTATGCTGAAGCACTTAGTGGTAACCTTCCTAAAACACTAAGACCTCCTGCACAGTACAATCAAAGAAAGGGTCCTCAGCCATCATATAAACACTCTGTTAAAACAACACCCACCACTATACATAGTAACATTGTATCCAATGCCTCCACTGCTAAGCCCTTAAGGCAAACTAGCACACAGCCAAATTTCCTGGTCACTGATGAGTCTATACTGAGGCAAACCAATGTCCTCCTTAACAGACTGAATAAGGAAAGAGTCATGCTTAGCTGCTTTTCTGGGGCTGGGATTCATCAAGTCACACAGGCACTCAGGTCACTGAACCACAGCTACCAGCATCACTCTGTCATAATCCATGTGGATGTTAATGACTTGAGATGCACCTCCCTCAACTATAAGAAGCGATACATGAACAAGCTCACTGACTGTGCGTCTCAGGTAGGTATCAGCCGAGCACTGAGCAGTACAGTATCTTCTCTAAAGATGATGCCACATTACCAACAGAAAATGATGGATTTTAATAACTGGCTTAACTTTTGGTGTCAATCTAGGAGGCTACAATATTTGGCAGCCTGGGAGGTCATGGCTGACAGACCATGTTGCTTTGCCAAGGCTGGTCTGCACTCATCACTTCTAGGCTTTTGGATATTGGCAAAGACATTTCAACCCTGATAGTGCCTTTTTTAGGCAATGCCAAAATGATAAACCTATGACTTAAGTGAACCTAGGAAAGAATATCTGAAGGTGCTACTGCTCAATACTAGAAGTCATAACAACAAACTCCACTCCATGCAAGTCTACATCTCCTTGGAGACTGCAGACATCTGTGTAGTAAAGGACACATGGTTTAAAGTCACTGAGAGTACCCCAGCAATGCAATGTTATAAAGCCTTTCACACCTTTAGACCAGCTACTGCACAGGAGGGGACTGAAGGTGGAGGAGTGTCAGTCTATATTAAGACTAATCTCACATCCAGACTAGTTAAAGTCTATGATCCACTGGAACTCATACATGTGTAGCTCACCATAAACAGGGTGCTGTACCATATCCTTACAACACAGAGGTCCCCCTCCATGTCACAGGAAACCTATTCTACCTATCTCAATATACTAGAGTCCCTCACCATTCAACCCAATAAGATATTCATGGAGGATCTCAACTAGCCCTCTACAGACTGGGAATCCTGCACCATTTCTAACGCACAAGCCCAGCGATTCCTAAAATTTGTTAATACCAACATCCTGAAACAGTTGGTCCATTCTCCTATCAGGGGTACAAACATTCTTGACCTTATACTCACAAACATAGAGGACCACTGTTCCTCACCCAATGCAATATATTCACTCATCAGATCTGACCATAAGGCAGTATTGAAATAAAAATTAAATAAGAGGATCAGCAAAACAAAAAACCTTTAGAGCTATTTCAAGGCTAACCATTCTCTACTAAGCAACACCTTGGCTAAATTCCAAGCACCCCAAACCCAGTAAACATCACAGAATACACTGAGCTGTTTGCAAAATCTCTGCACAGCCATACCGATAGCTTTATAGATTGAGCTGTGCCCACTTTTAAGAATAAGACAAACTCATAAGACAAGCCACCCTGGTGGAATCACACTACTGATCGGTTACACAACAAAAGAAAAAAATCTTGGCCAAGAACAAAGCCATGCATACTAAAAGCCCCCTCACCAATCTAAACAGGCAACTAAGAGGGTTAATTAATACTTCAAAGGCTAAATTTAAAGAAAAAAACAGCTTCTTAGGCAAAGCACAACCACAAATCTTTCCACAGCTTTATTTCTAACCTCAGAAGAAATACACAACAATGGTCAAAACTTATTGTACATGGAATCACCCACACTGAACCAGAGGCCATTGCCAGCCTTTTGGCTGACAGGTTCAGCTGAAATGTCTCCCCCCACTCCCTCCATTAGTCCAAAGGAAACACCACATAACACAATCCCCCCAACCATTACTACAGAACAGGTCATTAATGAACTTTCCAATGCCAAAAACACTGCATATAACAGCAAGAACATCCCGGGATGTTTAATAAATAGCATGAAACATGACCTCTCTGGTCCACTTGAATTACTTTTCAACTGGAGCCTTCAGTCAGGTTTTGTGCCCAAGGAATGGAAAATGTCCGCAGTCCTTCCCCTGCACAAAGTAGGTCCAACCACTGATTCAGGTAACTACAAGCCTATAAATCTTACCAGCCTGATGTGCAAGGCCATGGAAAGAATCATCATAAACATGTAAATAAGGACATAGGTAACCTGCAAATGCTGGACCCATCATAGTCCAGCTTTGTTAAAGGAAGGTATGCCTATTAAATCTGGTGGATTTTTTTGAGAGGGTCTCCAAAGCACTGGATAAAGGTAAGACAGTGCACACAGCATACCTTGACCTGGCCAAGGCTTTTGATAAAATACCTCACTCAGGCAATGCAGACAAGCTGACTAATTTAGGTATAAACCCTTTTATCATCTGCTGGATAGCCAACTGGCTCAGTGATAGGACCCAGGAGATCAAAATAGGTAAGGCCAACTCCACCAAGAGGCCAGTCACAAGCAGAGTCCCCCAGGGCTCGGTATTGGGCTCACTTCTTTTTGGCATCTATTTCTCTGAAATGGAAGAAAATGCTAAAGGTTTATGGCTAATTATGTTTGAAGATGATTGCAAGCTGTGGGGGTATCAACTCCCCTGCAGACACTAGCATTCTTCAAGAAGATCTATCTCTGACTAATAAATGGTGCCTAAACGATAGTCTTAAACTCAGCATTAAGAAATGCATAATTGTAACCTTTGGGAAAACAATCATATCGGCTAATTGCCATGTTGATAATACACCCCTAAGAGTCGAACCAGTATGGTATGCATGTAGACAGTAGCCTTACCTTCGACCACCATATGGCCATAGTGGTGAAGAAATCCTTCTATGTTGCTGAACTGATAAGTAAGGACATGACATCTAGATCCAGAGAGGTCATTATCCCACTGTACTCCTACCTTATCAGATCAATCAGAGTACAATGCACTCTTTGGTATGTACCTGACCAGGCATATACAGCAACTACAGTGACCTCAAAGGTTCCTTACGAAAAGAATACAAGGTGTAACAAACCTGCCTTTTGCAGAGCTGCTTAAAACCCTTTTCCTCTTCTCAGTCTCCTACAAACTGCTGAGGGGTGACATATGCCTGGCTTATAAGGCATCCACAAACCCCACACTTATGAATCTCCTACATATTTGTAAGTCACAAAATACCACAAATACAAAATCTAGGGACCTGAATTTTATCTGTGACAAACAGAACATGCTGGAGAGATAGGTCCATATCCCAAACATTGCTCCTCCTAAGGAACAGGCTTCCCATTCACATGAACCTGACTTCATCTATTACCCAGTTTAAACACAACCTAGAAAAGTGGATAGGGAATAGAAAATTTGCACCAGGCCTGGCACCCTTGTCTCTTATGGAGAGAGGTAGCTTATTGATGCCTGGTCCTCAATGCCATAAGTGGATGCAGGACATCATTATTCTTTCAGGAAAAATTGGCTAGGCTTAGAAAGGCCCCTAGGGTCGTTAGCCTAGTAATAGTCTAGGCATCTTTGATAACAAGAAACATACACAGAATTCCTGTCACGTACAAATAAATTGCATAAAGCAGAGGAATAAAGAAATCATGGAAAAGCACAAATGGAAATATTTACAGAAGATTTAGGTATGCAAGTTTAGAGGTAGATGAAGCTCAACAGTTAACAGTTAAGATAGGAGGAAATGAGATAAAAAGGTGATGTAAAGTCAATCTGTAGGAAAGTCTTCAGGAGTAGATGTTTAAGTTCGGAAACTAGGAGGGAAGAAAGTGATAAAGATCTGAAAGGTTTGAGGAGGAGAAACGCCAACATCCTGGAAGAAGCTGTGTTGGCTGTAGGCACATTTCAATTGTAAATCATAAGTATAAATTGTTTATGTCTATAACAACTACAAGAAGGTCAAATGTGTTGCCAGCATTGATAGATAAGAATCAATGTGGTTTTGTGGTTGGGAGGCAAACATTTGACAACATTAACAGAACAAAGATGACAAAAAGAGGGAATCAGAATGTAAGAAAATGCAGCTGTTGGTGGATTTTGATGCAGCAAAAGCATTCGAAAGAGTAAGCTGGGATTTTATGAGTAGGGCAATGGAAGCATTTGCATTCCCTGATACAATAATAAGGTTAAACAGAAGGATATATGAGAGTTCAGAGAAGCAGGCAAAGTGACTTCTTTCCAGTTTGTTACTGGTGTTATGTTTAGAGCCACTGGCAAAGAAAATAAATGACTCAGAAATTCAAGGATATAACTGGTATGGTAATCATGGAATGTTGACTTTATTTGCAGATGATATCCAAGAACATCTCAGTGTTGTGAAACATTCTGAGACAATTTTAAATCCTTTCAGGATATAAAATTAATGAAGCCAAAACAAAGGCTATAGCGGTAAATTATGTACTTACACATGGATTGGCTCAACAATACCCATATTTAAGGGGACATGATAAAATGAAATATTTAGGAGTACATATTCAAAAGGGTTCTGTTTTGGCAGCCAAGGATATATGGGAATAGTTTAAACAAAAGATAATTAAAAAAAACTATGAAACAGGAAGCTCTTGTTTATAGATATGGACAGAAAGATACAAACAGTGAAAATGTTTTTAGCCCCTTTAGTTTTATATACAGGTCAGACATTTTTATCAGCCACATGAGAAGTAGTGTATAGTTATTAATAAAGAGTTGAAGGATTTTATCTGGGAGGAGAAGAGGGCAATGGCCAAGTGGGATAAATCGATCCTTCCAATAGAACAGGGTGGTTTAGGATTACCTGACTTGAAGGGATACTTTAGAGCTACACAGTTAAGGATCATATACATAACACAAAGAGAAAGCTATAATTAAAAGTGGAAAGGGATGATGATGAAGCAGGGAGGAAATTCAAGAAATAAAGAGCGAAGGATTTTGGAATGAGATCCTTAAGGAGCATAACAGCCATGCAGAATATGGGGGTCCGAATGTACAGATAAAATGTCAGCAAGCAAAGGACAGTAGTAATGCTGAAATTGAATTCATCCTCAAGTCTTGGTGAGTACCTTCACGAGGTGGACCCTGTTTTTACAAAATCTCACCAAGGCAACACTGACATATAGACTGTATTTATATAGCATATATCATGGAGAAAAGTAGGTTAAAAACTAAAAAAAGAGAGCTGGGTGCACAAGACCTATTATAAAAACAAGTGGGTGCCAGAACCGGAAAAGATGATGGTGTAGAATCCTCACAATACAGAAACATTCCTACAATGGGGCCAGGCCCAGGGGGAGGATGGCCTCCCTGTTGTAGAAGGAAGTAGCAGTCCACAAAAATCACAAAAACTGATAGGCCAAAGAAGAGCCATAAAGACGATAAAGTGGACTATCGAGGATAAGAAAGAAATTATGTATTCTTACTATTATGCAAAAAGCCCAGAATTTCCAGACACAAGATATAAAAAAATGATTAACAGAGAAATTAGAGGAAAGAAAAATACTTCCGCAAAAAAAACTGTCAGATGCTTCAAATGAAAATTTGTGTTCACTGATACAACAGATATGTGAAAAACAGTACATAGATCAAGAAACTTTGACCAGTTTGGAAAAAGAAGAATCTGAGGAAGTGCAAAAATATAAACAACAAAACCAAGAGATATTTGAAAAGTACAAAAAAGAAATATAGACGTGGGAAAGAAAGATTTGATATGGAGCAACATTTATGCAAAGGAGAAAGCCAAATTAATCAATGTGAAGAAGGCAACCCCAAAGATATCCAAAGAGAAATACAGACAGAGGCATCCAGATATGGAAAATTTTTACAATAAAAAAAATAACATCACAAAGATGGAACGTAAAAAAGAAGATTAGTAATGCAGAAGTTAAATAAAACAGAAGTTAAAGTTATGGACTGCCTGCGAAGTGAAGGATTTGGTGTAGAAGGCCCACCACAGGTTACATCACAGCATGATGGAGTGAGCCCCCAAAGCAGGGAGAAACAGGAAGATCAGGAAACATCTGAAGAAGATCTTTGGACATGGGAAAGAAGAAGTGATTTAATATGGTGCAATATTTATGCAAAGGAGAAAGCAAAACTAACCAATACAAAAAGAGCAGCACCAAATATATTTGAAGAGAAATACAGGCAAAGGAATCCAGACATGGACAACTTTACAATACAAAAAATAAGTAGTATTGGAGAAGTTAAAGAAATAGAAACTGGTCATGGAGTACCTGCAAAGTGAAGGATTCAGTGTACAAAATCTAATTTAGAAAGCACCACAACAGGATAGAGTATGGATATCCAACTTAAGGGGAAATCAGTGGAACAGGAAGCAACTGGTCATGTGCCATATGAAGATAATTTGGAGTCTTCCACAAGAAACCAGTTTAAACATTCACTTGAAGCTAGACAGCAAGAGAAGGAGCAGGAAACTGTGGAAACTCTGATGCAGTCAATGTTGAGGAGTGATAGGCCAGTGAGTTCCCATATGATAGAGCAACGGATGGCACGGGATGAAGTTGATGAGAATGTGCCACAGGAAAATGCTAGAGAATCTTCTCTAGAATGCCCGCAGGAATTGGAAAACAAGGGATGTGCCCTTAGTTTGGAAGAAAATGAGCTAAGAGAAGAGTTGCTTGATTTAATAGAAAGACAAATATATCAAGATCAATGAAAGAAATAGACTGCAGAAGGTTAATAAAACCCAAAAAGTCAGAAGTTTGATAAAACAAATGAACACAGCAATTAGGACTGTTCAGAGAGACCCATGTGATACAACAGAAGTAAACAGGATATATTACTGTGCAGCTAAATTAATAGCTGATAAAGTTCTACCACAAGAACACTGGGTAGTAAGGGAAAGGAAGGGGAGAAATATACCATCATGGAAATATCAAACAGAAGAAAATATAAAGCAGTTAAGACAACAAGTGTCACTGTTAGAAGACTATAGAAGAGGGACCAGATCTACAAAAATATTAAGATAAATAGATCAGATAAAAGCAATGCGCAGTATTAGAACAGACCAGGATCTATCATGCACTGTTGCAAATAAACTAAAAATGTCAGCACAGGTGAAAAGACTTAGAAGATACAAAAATAAATATAAAGGAAAAGTACAAAATAAGCAATTTATTGATGATCCAAAAAAGTTTTAGAGAATTGGGAAATAAGGCAAAAGGAAATGAAAGACCGCCAAAAAAATAAGAAACAGATACATTTTGAAGTATCTATGAAGATCCTGTGGAACATAAAGATGCTAAATGGACAGAAGTTAAAGAAAGAATAAGAGGTTCAAAGGTACAGGATATGAAATGGGAGGAAGCAACAGCCAGAGAGATGGAAACAAAGATAAGAAAAGCCACTAATTGGAAAACCCTAGGCCCAGATGCAGTACCTAATTTTTGGCTGAAAGTATTAACATCTTTGCATGAAGATTTAGCCATGAGTAAGAACTATTTATATGCACACCCCGAACAGACACCAACCTGATTAAAAACAAGAAAAACAACTCTCCTATTTAAGAGTAAATCTGCATGCTACCCTAAAAATTATTGACTAATAACTTGCCTTCCGATGACATACAAACTATACATAGGAATTGATGCTGACAGAGTTTATAGTCATTTAGAAGAAAACTCAATTATGGCAGTAGAACAAAAGGGCAATAAAAGAAAGTCATATGGAACAAAGGATCATTTGTTGTTAAATAAAGTCATAGTGGAGAACTGTAAAAAG
This sequence comes from Protopterus annectens, assembly GCF_019279795.1. NCBI lineage: Eukaryota > Metazoa > Chordata > Ceratodontiformes > Protopteridae > Protopterus > Protopterus annectens. Next base: position 1,297,572,359 of record NC_056743.1, on the reverse strand, counting down.
GGGAAGAATCCAAGTATGGCATGGATTGACTACAAAAAAGCATTTGATAGTATCCCACATTCGTGGATAAGAGTACAATGCATCAGATACACCCTACACCCTACACTGACAGACTACATTACAGTGGCCATGAAACAGTGGCAGACCACTTTGCAATTAAGCCATGATAAATGACAAATTATTATCCCAGGGATAAAAATTCAAAGGGGTATATTCCAGGGTGACTCTCTGTCACCACTGCTAGTCTGCCTTGCCCTTAACTCATTAAGCTGTCTACTTAACAGCTTAGACCATGATATAATTTGGCTCCTAGAAAACAACAACGTGTAAAGACTTCTCATCTTCCCTTTGTCCATGATTTAAAACTGTGTACTTCATCAGATGAGGAACTAAAAGCACAACTACAAGTTGTCAAAACAATTTCAGATGATATAAGAATGTCATTTGGTCTTGATAAATGTGCAAAAGCAACCTTTAAAAGCAGGAAAACTGAAACATCAGGAAAACATCACTTTGGGACAAGAATGTGACATAAAAGAACTTGAGCGAGATGGAATGTATAAATACTTTGGAAGTGATGAAGGATCAATAACCAAACACAAACAAATGAGAATAAAACTTAGTAAGAAATATTTCAGAAAACTTTAATTCTGAAAACAGCAGTGACGTCTAGGAACAAAATTCAAGCTATAAACCAATTTTCTCTTCCTGTCCTAACTTACAGTTTTGGAGTGAATTACTGGCCCCAAAACGTGTTGGATAGATTAGATAGGAAAACAAGAAGGATGATTCATGCTCACCAAATGATTTATAAAAATCAGTGCATACCAAGATTATATATTCCCTGTTCTGAAGGAGGGATGGTCCTCCTTGAAATTGATTATATGTATAGATCTGCAATCATGGGACACCACACATATCTGCTGACCTCAAGACCCAAACATAGTGAAAGTTTTGAAACATGAGGAGAATAAATCTAAGATGACTTCTCTGCTTAATTTAGTAGAAGCATATCAGCATCAAACAGGAATGGAACTCAAACCAGAAGTGGATAAAAATCAGGCAGCAACTGAATGTGATGTGGCCAAAAACAAAAATATAAGGTGAAGGACCAGATGAGAAGGCAAAAAATGTGGAAAAAAGCATAAATATAGTTCAAGTATAGAAAATGTCTGGAAGAACCTCATGTTGATCAGGAACAAACGCAAGAATGGTTAAAGAGAGGCAAATTCAAACCAAGAGATGAAAGGTTAACATTGGCAGCCCAAGACAGTGGGCTACGTACACAAGTCTATTGAACATGTGGAAGAAACAGACAAATGTAGGTTTTGTAAAACTGAACTGGAAATAGTTGCACACCTTGTTGCAAGTTGCGACATACTAATGGCAGAAGGACTGCATACTGAAAGACATAATAATGTGGCAAGATTGTTGCACTGGTGATTGTGCAAATATTATGGTACTGAAGTGGCTGAAAAACACTGATAACATGAGCCACAAAGCATCATAGAAAATGATGAAATTTATATCACACTAGAACACCCATTACCAACAGTTCAAAAGACAGATGCTAGAAAACCGGATACAGTGGTTCAAAAAAGACAAAAGTAGCACTGATGATCGAAATCCCAACACCCAGTGACTACAGGGTCTTGCATACAGACAGACACAAAGTCATAAAATATCAGGATCTGCAGACAGAAACAAGAGCAATGTGGAAGAAAGATACCCAAGACAGTTCCAATAGTAGTAGGAGCAACGGGTCTTATAAAACAGAATCTACAATCATATTTAGATACATTACCAATCCGTGCAACTCCATGCAAATTGGAGGAGGAGTCATTACTGGGCACACTGTGGGTGCTTCGAAGAGCACTTTTGGCTGACATCAAAGATTGAAACAATACTAATTTAATGAACTTTAATCGTACTTTGACTTAGGAATGGGGTCCATTCCCATCATGGTATTACAAACCCAAAAAACTTGGAGAAATTAAAGAGGGAATATGGAGAGAGGATAGGGTCCAAATGGAGAGATAAGTTAGCAAGCAAAGGAGAGTAGTATTGTTGAAATTGAATTCATCTTCAAGTCTTGGTGAGTACCTTCAGAAGGTGGACCTTTTTTTTCACAAAATCTCACCAAGATGACACTGATATATAGACTGTATTCTATATAGCATATATCATGGACAGAAGTAGATCAAAAATTAAAAAAAAAGATAGCTGGGTGCACAAGACCCAGGATGGATAAAAAAATTGCCCAATCCTGGTAGGTGCAATGGTGCCAGGACTGGAAAAAATTACAGTGTAGAATCCTGAAAATATGGAAACATTCCTACAATGGGCCTAGGCCAGGCCCAGGGGGATGATGGCCTACTATTGTAGAAGTAGAAGGGCACAAAAAAAACACAAAAACTGATAGGTCAAATAAGAGCCATAAGACAACAGAGTGGGCTATCAAGGATAAGAAAGAAATTATGTATTGTTACTATTAAGCAAAAAGCCCAGAATTTCCAGAGACAAGATGTACAAAAAGATTAAGAGAGAAATTAGAGGAAAGAAGAATACTTCCATAAGAAAAACTGTCAGAATCCTCAAAAACATTTTTGTTCATTAATACAACAGATTTGTGAAAAACAGTATATAGACCAAGAAACTTTGATGCGTTTGAAAAAGTATCATCTGAGGAAGTGCGAAAATATAAACAAAACCTAGAGATTTTTGAAAAGTATAAAGAAATATGGACACTGGAAAGAAAGAAAGATTTGATATTGTGCAATATTTATGCAAAGTTTAAAAGTCAAATTAATCAATACAAAAAAGCCACCCCCAAAGATATTCAAAGAGGAATATAGGCAAAGGCATCCAGATATGGAAAATTTCACAATAAAGAAAATAATACCACAAAGAGGCAATGTAGAAAAGATTAGTAAAACAGAAGTTAAAAAATAGAAGCTGAGGTTATGGAATGCCTGTGAAGTGAAGGATTTGGTGTAGAAGGTCTAACACAGATTACATCACAGCATGAAGGAATGAGTCCCCCAAGAAAGGAGAAACAGATGGGTAGATCAGGAGACATCTGAAGAAGAAATCTGGACATGGGAAAGAAAAAGATTTGATATGGTGTAATATTTATGTAGAGGAGAAAACGAAACTAAGCAATACAAAAAGAGCAGCTCCAAAGATATCCGAAGAGAAATACAGGCAAAGGAATCCAAACATGCAAAACTTTACAATACAAAAAATAAGAAGACAGAGGAAAAGTAGAAAAGTAGATTAGTAATGGAGACATTAAAGAACTAGAAACTGGGGTTACGGAGTACCTGCCAAGTGATGGATTCAGTATAGAAAATTTAAAGAAGAAGACACCACAGCAGGATAGAGGAATAGACATCTAACATCCAAATTAAGGAGAAACCAGAGGAACAAGAAGCACCCGGCCAGTTGCCATATGAAGATATTTTGGAGCCTTCCACATGAAATCTGTATAAAATGTTCACTTGAAGCTGGACAGCAAGGGAAGGAACAGGAAACTGTGGCAACTCTGGAGCAGTCAATAGTGAGGAGTGACAGGCCAGTGTGTCCCCATTTAACAGAGCAATGGATGACATAGGATGAAATAGGATGAAATTGAAGAGAATGCATCACAGGAAGATGGTACAGAACTTTCTAAATAATGCCCGCAGAAATGGAGAACAAAAAATGTGCCCTCAGTTTAGAAGAAAATGAGCTAAGAGAAGAGTTGCTTGATTTACTAGAAATAGATATATTAAGATCAGGGAAAGAAATAGACTGATGAAAGTCAATAAATCCCCCAAAAAATCAGAAAACAAATGAATACAATAATTAGGACTGTCCACAAGGATCCATGAGATATAACAGAAGCAAACAGGACAGATTTTATTTAACATTTGCTGACCGGGAAGGTTCGACTAAGACAGAGCCTATTTTCAGAGGAGGCCCAGGGAGAAATGCTCCACATGCTTGTTTTTGGAATGTGGGAGGGAACCAGAGGAAACCCACGCGAACGCAGGGAGGACAGGGAGACTCCACACGAAAGGCACCCCAGCCAAGAATCAAACTGGAGAACCTTTTGCTGTGAGGTGACAATGTTACCCGCTGTACCACTGCGCCACCCATTACTGTGCAACTAAATTAATAACATAAAATTCTAGCACAAGAACACAGAGTAGTAAGGGAAAGGAAGGGGAGATATTGAATACCATCATGAAGTATCGACTAGAGAAAATTACAAAGCAGTTAAGACAAGAAGTGTCACTGTTAGAGAAGAATGTAAGAGGGAACAGATCAACAAAAATACTTAGAAAGATGTGATAAAAGCAATGTGCAACATTCGAATAAGGATCTACCATGCACTATCGCAAATAATAAACTAAAAATATCAGCACGGGGAAAAAAACTTAGAAGATATACAGATAAATATAAAGGAAAAGAACAAAATAAGCAATTTATTGATGACTCCAAAAAGTTTTATAGATAATTGGGAAACAAGGTAAAAGGAATTGAAAGACCACCCAAAAAAGAAGAAATACATACTTTTTGGAGAAGTATTTATAACGATCCTGTCAAACAAAGATGCTAAATGGATACAAGAAGTAAAAGAAAGTATAAGAAGTTCAAAGATACAGGATATGAAATGGGATGAAGTAAGAGCCAGAAAGATTAAAATAGAGTTAAGAAAAGCCTCTAACTGAAAAACACCAGGCCCAGATGCAGTGCCTAAATTTTGGTTAAAAGTATTAACATCTTTGCACGAAGATTTAGCCATCAGTAAGAACTATTTATGTGTGCGCCCTGAACAGACATCAACCTAGCTAACAGAAAAAAAAAATGTTCCTACTTAAGAGTGAACCCGCAAGCTACCCTAAAAATTATAGACCAATAATTTGCTTACCAACTACATATAAACTATATATCAGAATTGATGCCAAAAGAGTTTATAGTCCTTTAGAAGAAAACTGAATCACGGCAATAGAACAAAAGGGAAATAAAAGAAAGTCATATGGAACAAAGGATCATCTGTTGCTAAATAAAGTCATAATGGAGAACTGTAAAAAGTGTAAGAATCTAAGTATGGCATGGATTGACTACAAAAAAGCAGTTGATAGTATCCCACATTCATGGATAAAGAGTGCTTAAAAATGTATAAGGTACACCCTACACTGATCAACTACATTACAGTGACCATGAAACAAAGTATAAAAACTTATCTCCTCTTTGTCGATGAACTGTATAACATCAGATGAGGAATTTAAAGCACAACTGAAAGTAGTCAAAACTTTTTCGGATGACATAAGAATGTCTTTTGGTCTTGATAAATGTGCAAAAGCAACCTTTAAAGCAGGAAAACTGCAGCACCAAGAAAACATCAGTTTGGGACAAGAATGTGATATAAAAGAACTTGAGCAAGAGGGAGTGTATAAATATTTGGGAACTGATGAAAGATCAACAATAAAACATGAACAAATGTGAATAAAACTTACGAATATTTTAGAAGACAAATTAATTCTGAAAACAGTGTTGACATATAGGAACATAATTCAAGCTATAAACCAATTTGCTCTTCCTGTTCTAACTTACAGTTTTGGAGTGACTGACTGGCCCAAAACGTGTTGGATAGATTAGATAGGAAAACAAGGATGCTTCATGCTCATCAAATGATTTATAAAAATGAGTGCATACCAAGATTATAGAGGTATGGGCCTCCTTGAAATTGATTACATGTATAGATATGGAATAGTGGAAGTACACACATCTGCTGACCTCACAAGACCCAAATGTAGTGAAAGTTTTTGAAATTATAGTTATGTACTTACCATAACTTGGCATCTGTGTTATCTGTAGTCACCATTCATCACGTTAGGGTCTTGGATCCGATATCAGATCTGAGCCAGCATACTCAGAACACAGCTTAGCTCAAGCTCCTCTCCTCCCATAATGCTCTACACTCCCTCAGATAGAGTTTGCATAAGGAAGAAAGACAGATAAATCACAGAAACCAAACAGAACCTCCAAATCCAACCAATCTTACAGGAAGGGGGCTGGAGGGCGGGACCGTGATGAATGGTGACTACAAATAACACAGATGCCGAGTTATGGTAAGTACATACTATAAATCTGATGTTATCCAGTCACCATTCCTCACGTTAGGGTTAGAGTCCCGAGCTACCTAAATCTTGGGAAGTCTAAAGGAAGGACATGCCGAAGAACTGTGGAGCCAAATGAAGCCCTTCCTCTGGAAATCAAATCCAACTTATAGTAGGAAATAAACATGTGGGGAGAAGACCATGTTGCTGCCGCACCAATGTCATCTAAAGACTGATCTGCAAAGGCAATGGAAGTAGAAACTGCCCTGGTAGAATGAGCCCTCACTGGTGTAGCTAAAGAAATACCTTCTGAAGAATATATGAAAGAAATACATTGCAAAATCCAACAGGAAATCTTGACTTTCAAAATACCCCTGCCTTTTCTATTGAAACAGAAGGCAACAAACAGTTGGGCCTGAATGCCTAAATTCTCGCGTTCGATGTAAATAAAAGTGAAGCTGATGATGAACGTCCAGTGTGTGCAGAATATATTCCCCTTTATTGGAATAGTTAGGGAAAAATATTGGTAAGTGAATACAGTGGTTGAGATTCACTGGTAAGGCCACTTTAGGCATGAAAGATGAATCAGGTTTTAGAGACACTCTGTCCTTATGGAAAATTCAATAGGGTGGTTTGACAGTAAGAGGTTGCAACTCCGAAACTTTCTTTGCTGAAGTAATTGCCACTAAAAAGGCAGTCTTCCAGGAAAGAAATTTAATATCGCACAAAGCCGCTGGTTCAAAGGGTGGTTTTGTTACAGCCTGTAGTACCAAAATCAAATCCTATGGGGGAGAAGGATACTTAACAGGAGGCCTTAACAGAAAAAAAACGTTTTAAAAAGGCCTTACAGAGATGTGCAGAAAAGGCAGAATCAACCCCAAGGTGAAAACTCGAAATCACTGCCAACTGTACCTTGATAGTGGAAAAACTAGCTCCTTCTTTACAGAGAGAGGTCAAAAAGAGAAGTATTTTGGGAATAGGGGAGGAGAAGGGGTCTAAATTCTTATTATTCGCCCAAACTGAAAACCTTTTCCATTTACTGGAATAAACTTTCCCGGTAGAAGGCCTCTGGGAAGCAAGAATAATCTCTTTAACGGGTGAAGCTAGCCTGGACTTAGCCAAAATCACTGGAAGTGGACATACCACGCTGTCAGACGTAGGATCTGAAGATCTGGGAGTGGTAGGAGAGAAGGATGAGAAAGCAGATCCGGAATTGGATCAAGCACCCAGGGTGGATGCCTCAAACGAGACCGTAGGAGGGGGAACCACACCTGCCGAGGCCAAAAGGGGACAATGAGGATCAGTTGACTCTTGAGGCATCTGGCTTTCTGAAGTACTCTGGGAATTAGGGGTAATGGTGGAAAAGCATACAGGAGACCCGAAGACCAATCGTGGGTGAGGGTGTCCCTGGGGGATTCCCCCTCTGGGGGGGGATCAATGCAAAGAACTGTTGCATTTGTGGTTGAGAGGAGATGCAAACAGATCACAGCTTAGATAACCCCACTGACGGAAGATCTTTTGAGCCACCACTGGATTCAGGGACCACTCATGAGGAGTCAATATAGCTCTGCTCAATTTGTCCACCAACACATTGGATGCTCCAGGAAAGTGCATTGCAATGAGAAAGTGCCCCATGACAATCACCCACTCCCAAACCCTCATGGTCTCACAAGACAGCAGATAAGAACATGTGCCCCCTTGCTTGTTTATATACCACACAACAGCCATGTTGTCTGATAGAACTGCAATTGTCCCGTGAGGAAGGGAGTCTTGAAAGGTTTGCAATAAGGGGACTGCTCTCATACCAGTATGTTGATGTGCAGTTTGGTCTCTGAGGGTGACAAAGTCCCTTGGACAGTCTGACTCTGGAAATGCCCCTCCCCACCCCAGGAGAGAAGCGTCCGAGGTGACTGTCGCCACAGGAGGAGGAGGAATGAAAGGCCCATCTGCTAGGAGATCCAGAGAATGGATCTACCACGAAAGATGCTTGTGACACACCAGGGTGAGCCGAATGGGAAAGGACAGGGGATGCCGGCACTCTGACCACTGAACTGCAAGGGTCCACTAAAGGACCCTCATATGGTACCAAGCCATCGGAACCAAATAAATGGCAGCCGCCACTGATCCTAGAGCACTGAGAATGAGTGAGGCTGGAGAACAGGTTAGCTCCAGCAAGGTCTGAACTTGGTCGACAATAACCGACACCCTTCAGGGAGGTAAGGTTGCGATCTGAGAGGTGATAACCAACAGAGTGCCTAGGAATTCAAGTTTTTGGGTTGGAGTCGAGAAGGATTTTGCCATGTTCACGGAGATCCCCATTCGATGGAACAGGGAGAGAAAAGTGTGACTATTGTCCAATAGTTGATGCTTTGTGGGGGCCACCAGGAGCTAATCATCCAAATCAGGAAAAACTTGGATTCCCTGCAGCCGGAGATGAGCTGCTACCACTGCCATGCATTTGGTAAACACCCAGGGGGCTGAGGTGAAAACAAAGGGCAGGGCCAAGAACGGGAAATGATCGACTGCCAAGCGAAAGTGAAGAAACTTCCTGGACCGTCGATCCAGATCCAGTTTTACATGGTAGTATGTGTCCTGGAGGTCCATTGAGCACATCCAGTTGTTGATGTGCAATAGAGTCATAACAGACTACACAGTAACCATCCTAAACTTTGACTTCTGCACAAACTGGTTCATGTGACTGAGATCCAAAATAGGATGTAGGTCCCTGTTTTCTTTGGAACCAAAAAGAAATGGGAATAAGTTCTGGATCCTCTCTGTTCTGCGGAGACCTGTTGGATGGCTCTTTTTTGAAGAAGGCTTATGACCTCCTGTCGGGCTGCCTCTTCCTGACTGGATGGCACGTCTGGAAGAGGACTGCATTTTGGGGGAATTTTAAAAAAGGGAATGCAATAACCCCTGGATATAATTGCTAGCACCCACTGATCATTTGTAATACTTGCCCAGACTAGTGGGTGCAGCGATAAAAGACCACAGACTGCCTCCAGGGACGGACAATCGGGCAATGCCTCAGGGACATTGTAAAGGTTTCTCACAGAAAGGCTCCACGAAACCTCGGTTTTGTGGGCCTCCTCTGCCCCTGGCGTAATGTCTACCATTGAAACCTCTTCCCTGCCCCCTAGAGAAATCCTGCTGAACTTCATGAAAAGGAAACTGTGCCTTCCTGAACCACATTTTCTTACTCCCCTTCTGGGTCTTGGAAAAAGACCTCTGAGGGACAGAAAACCTGATCCAATGGCCAACAAGTTCTTCCCTTCCTGTTTACTGCAGGTCAAAGTGTCTTTCACAGTGGGACCACAGTGTGTGTGGAACCATCAAAGGGGGCATTAACAAAGGATGCCTTGAAGGCCTCTGCAAACTTGCTCAAGTGGAGCCACGCATTATACCTAATAGCGATACCAGATATTTCATATAATGGTGCTATCCTTTGTATTACATGGTGTTAACTAGAGACATGTCTCTAACTCCGATTAGCTGGGTCACTGGTGTAGTGAATCTTTCTAGAAACAACTACCTATAAATCTGATTAACAATCTCATTGCTGGGCTAGAGGAAAGTGACATCAGCTGGCTAAAACCAAACATCTGAACATCATACTTGAGGAAATTAAAGCCATATTAATTGCAAAAACCACTGGACTAAATCAGTCTTCACTGAACAGAAACACATACCTTAAAGCACACAATACTCAAAAGAAAACAGCCAGCCATGTTAAACATCTTGGACTCTGGATAGATGAAGTTTCTCATTCTCCTAGCACTTGGAAGTAGTTATTCAAAAATTCCATTCAACTTAAATCTGAGTTATAGTACACATAACCCGTTCACCCAATTGACAAAGCATTCCCCTGTAAAAGGTGGTTTTCTAGCCCAGAGCATGACCGTTCAGGTGTTTCAACTGTCTCTCTTATTCACCACTTCACTTCAAACTTGGGTTAATAAAGAGAGGATGCTGGATAGCCCAGCCAAGGCTGCCTACACATAAAGCTCTGGACAGGGCCTGCAGAAATTTGGATAAACAGTGGTCTTTGGCAGAAAACAAAAACAAATAAGAAGTAAAGATGAAATAGCAGGAACAAAAGGAGGAAGGGATAGCTCCCTTTAAAGCTGCAATTAAGGAGGAACAACTGTGCATTTTTTGAAAAGGTACTCATGAATAGGCCAATATGCAAGTTCCTTAAAGCAAACAAAATAGAACAGCAACTCGTAGAAGTGGAAAGACTATATGAGAAGTTACATGATCTGCAAGAAGATAAATCAGCAATTAAAACAGGATCAGATTCACAGAATGCAGGAGCTAAAAATATTGTAAAAGGACAGGCTGAAAAGATGAATGATCTTAAAAATGCACACGAAAGAATAACACTGAGATAACTGGAAGAGAAAGAGTAAACAGTGAATTGGTCAATTTGTAATGCGGCTGTTATATGAGAGAGAGAAACTTGTCATACCAGGAAATCAAGAAACACTGAGATGAAAAAAAGGAAAGAAAAAGAAATAAAAAAGAAACACTAAGAGATGATACACAGAGTGGGGAAGTAGCAAGCAGCTGTAGAAACAGACCCAACCATGTTTTAGTATGTTTCCATTCCTTTGCTGTAAAACATTAAATAATAAGGCAAGTAAAAATGAGAGAGTTAAGCGGTTTACTGGGATGTTCATAAAACTGGTTGAGGATTATCTGGAAACACTAAAGAGAAGTAAAGCTCTGCTGGGTGTATTAAATTAAGAATGAATGGAACAGCTGTATGATTGAAATATCCTCCAATTCTGGAAGTACAGTAGGAAGGGGAATGGTTCATACTACACAACATGGAGGATGTTCAAAAGCTTAAGCAAAGGTATCACAGACAGCTAAACAACACAGGCAGTAAAAATCTGAATCATCTGCCAGATATGGACTGGTAAAGAAACCTAAGGCCATATGAGAGGTGATGCAGAGATAATACGTGAATGCGCAATGTCAGATGCTGAAACGCCCCAGGAGAAAAAACAAGACCAGAAAGTACAGAGAGGTTGCGTGCCAATAAAAAGAGAGGAGCAGGAAATAAATCACAGACAACCATAAGGAGATGAGAAAAGAGAAGATGGCGGAAGGGAAATAAATGGAACCATTATCCAAGGAACAGAACAAGAAGGCCCACACAAGGGAGATTTAGGAACAAAAACTCAGAATGAATCAGAGACACAGAAGAGCTGTAAGAAGATGAGAGGATGGTGTATTGGATGGTTTGGGTGACTCAGAAGTGAATTGCTGGACAAAAGTGCCTAAACAAGCTGGATGCAAGCATTCATGATGGAAGGCAAATTCAGTAGGACAAGTGAAAGGCAGGACTACAGAAAGACTGAAAGTGACCACAGAAAGAATTAAGCCATAAATAAGTAGAAAGAATGTATGCTGAAAGGCATGTGACTGAACAGTGCAGGATGGATGTATTAAATGAAATCTATCACTGTCTTGGAAAACCCTCCCTGGGGAGTATAATATCAAAACTTTACAAACAATGGAATGAACTAAATAGATTTCCAGACTCCCAGGCCAGTGTTGGTCAACAGGGGCAAAGGAGCAAGCCTCCAAAGTATGGAATATATTTTTCATAACTATTTGTTGATGCACAATAAACTGCAGTAAATGGAAGTTTAATGACCAAGTCTTAAAACAATGTGAAATAACTGATAATGTAACAAACAGGGGCATGAAAACGAATGTATGCCGGAAAACAAAGGAAAAGTAAACAACCCAGAGACAAATGAAAAATAAAGAAAGAGTGGTGTATAAGCAGATTAGCAAGGAGCTATATTACTGCAAAAAAAAAAAAATGTTGGACTAAAACACAAATGAAGCTGGACCACCAGACAGCCAGCAACAGTGGGGAGAGGAGACTAATTAATGTGAATGCTGTAACATAAAATTCTTGTGGCATAAGTACTGGGTTGACATGCAATGTATTAGTATGAAGGACAACGGAATGGAACAAATGAAAGTCGTAAAAGGCCCATTTCCAAGCACATGCAAGAGCTAAAAGGCAGGGATCCGGAGGCCAAGGATGTGGAGGCATGTTCCAAGCATAAGCAGCTGCCAAAGAATACAATGTTCAGCTCAGAAGGTAGGCCTGGAGGAAGGACTAGGCTGCATGGAAGCAACTGGGATCGCTGGGAGGGGTGAGCAAAACCAACAATTAAAATACACTTTAATTACATGAAACATTGGGGGTTCAAATCCCATCAGTCAAAGAAGATGGGGGAATAATTGTTCTATAAAACAGTGAAAATCAGAGACGGGGAGAAGATACTCTGTTATAACTAGCCAAAAGATGAAATAGATAGTAAAGCAGGAGGAGGAAATTGGACAGTAGCAGATGTATTTTTTTTTTTTTTAGAGAGCTTTAGACAACTACAGTGAAAAATGATAAAAAGTGGGATAGATAGACAGATCACCTAGCACAGAATGGTGGAAGGTAAATACTGGACAATAGGAAACATATATACAGCAAACAGAGATGAAGAAGGTTCCTATAAGAACTTTCTTGATAACTGGGAACAGACCAGAACAGAGGGGGAACTACAATCAGGGGACTACAATGTCACTATGGAACCAGAAAAAGACGTGTACAAAAACATGAGAAAAAACCTAGCTCAAGGAACGAAAGACAGAGGGTTGCTGGATATATGTGGGGAAATGTATCCTTAGGAGAAGGAATAAACCTTCACCAGAAACATCTTGGTAAAAAAGCAAGTAGGTTATACAGGTTCTTAGGGAAGGGAACCCTAGCAAAATAATGGAAGCGATCCAAATACAGGAGATATATATCGGATCATGCAGCAGAGAGATTTACAGTAAATGTGCAGAGCAAAAAACAATGAGAAGGGGGAGAGGGTGGGCTATCTATAAATGGAAGGAGACAGAGGACAAAGAAACACTGCATGCACTAATAATGGAGTCAATACAGGGCAATATGAATGACACTGACAAACTGGAAGAACATTAGGACAGGATTAACGTCGCTATCAGGGGAAAACAGATCAGTGCAGAAAGACAGACGAAAGGGTGATTGAAGAGCTGGATAGACAGCTTGTTGTGGTACAGAAAAAGCTGGGAGAAATTAAAGTAAGGGAGTCGCTATAGAACAGGGAAAAAGCAATAAAAATGGACATGGAGAATAAAGTTACTACGGAGCAAGATATTTAACAATGGTACTGGGAGTAACTACTGGTGGATAGTGGGCAGGCACAAGGGAAATTAGCCAATAAATCTAAGATCCAGGCAGAGAGAGAGGGGTACAAAGGTTAAGGGAAGGAGATGGAGAATATAGAACATGCAAATCAGGGAAAGATCTGAGAAAAACTATAGTGAGATTTACAATCTACAAGAAAGGGCACGAGTCTAAGAATGGAACTGGAGAAAGAATGCAGAGGAATATATACTGAAGGATGAATACAGAGACAAACTGAATGCAGTTGTGACAAAGGATGATACAAGGAAAGCCATATGCAAAATGAAGGAAGGGAAAGCTGGAGGGCTTGATGGGATTTCCCCTAGACTTTTACTAATGGGAAGGGGTGGGGTGAACTGTAGAAGGTCCTAGAGGAGAAACAGAAAAGAAAACAGGATTCAGGCAAAATAAATAAATGTATGTGGAGGGCCATGATACCTAAAAGAAGGAGTGCTACTCAACCTATGCACATAGCTTAGGTGGCAGGTAAGCTGTGGTCCTTCTCTCATCTGGCCATTTGAACTCTTAGCCTAGGAGGCAGGCTGTATTTACAGACTCATACAAGCTCCTTGTCTTCACTTTACCACCTCACTCACCCTCCAGGTACCCTGCTATATTATCTACTATATATATATATATATATATATATATATATATATATATATATATATATATACACACACACATACATATATACATACACACACATTTTATATATATATATATATATATATATATATATATATATATATACACACACACACACACACACACACACACACACACACACACACACACACCATATACTATATAGTCTGACATTTCCACAACCACCTGCTCCCTCTCTCTTTACATGTTATAATCCCAACTATTTTGCACACTCATAATGCCAATTTTCAACACCTTCCTTAGCATGCTGTCTTACTATTTTGTCCGTCAATTTAGCCTATAATAGATTCTTTACAGATACTTTGCCTCTTTCTCATCCGTGTCAGGAACTCTCCAACCCTACTTGAGCCCACTACTGGCAAATAAGAATACACTATCTACTGACTAAGACCAGCTATAAATTCACTTATGCTACTAGGAAACAATTTATACTGCAATCCATACTATTGCAGAGGTCACCAATCAGTATCCCAACAATTATGGATCTTCTCTCAAAATGCCACCGCATCTTCCTCAAATTTTTAAGTTCAGGATTTGTTCTATCAAATTCAGCCCTCAGCTACAAAACCCAGTTATGTATCATGTCAGAAATAAAGACCTTAAAAATTGCAAAAAAAAATAAAATTGCTTGTCTTAATGCATGCAGTCTTAACAAATAACCACTCATGCTTCAAGATTGGTCAACAGAAAATCCCCATATTTTTTCTGTAGCAGAGACATGGTTGAAGGATGATTGCTGCTCCTCTACTTTTATACAGGCCAACTACTATATATAATGACAACAGACCAGGCCCTAGATATGGTGGCAGTGCTTCAATTCCAATCAAGAGGAATAGACTGTACCCCCTTACAAAAACAAGAAATGGATCACAGCACTGCTCATGGCTTTCCGTAAGTATTACACAGTTGTGGATTGCACTAATTCTCATACTACACATGAGACTCCCATCCCATTAGATGGGCAGACTCGCATGTGGATTGATGCAGTTTACATCCCCCTGCCCCCCCCATCTCTGTTTTACATAAAACTCTATAACAGAAGTTCCCTAAAGGTGTAAATAAGAGCACAGTCATTCTTGATGATTTCAATATCAGTGCTATTAGGACAGATTCTGCCTCCGAACAAAATGTTGCAGCAATTTAGCCTGGCACAAATAATACAAACTCCTACTCAAACCAATACAAGAACTGGCTTTATCCCCACACTTGACCTAATAATAACCAATATCCAGAATAGGTGCCTCATCAATGAAATACTCCCCAGTGTTCCGAGTAAGAACTTGCCTATTAAATCCATTTGGTCATTCAGAACATATAAAAAAACCTCCTCAAATAATTGAAGGAAGATAGTTTCCCAATAATAAGATACCAAATCTCAACACCCGTATCGGTGCTACAGACTGGATTCCCCTGTATGCCACTTCTGAACCCACTTCTGCTTTAGAAGTTTTCAACACAAAACTGACCACAATTTAGGATACGTTGCACCCCCTTACAAAAAGGAGGCTTAGATCGCAGTGTTACCCATGGCTTTCAGTAGATATTAAAAATAAAATGAAAGCCAGAGATTCAGCCAGGAAGAACTGGAAAAGGAACACCAACAATACAGAGCTACCCCAAACTTTCCCGAGTTTAAGGAAAGAAATAGGAATTGCAACAAACACTGCTAAAGCCCTGTACCTTAGGCAGAAACAGGAAGCAAAACTGGTCTAGACCCAATCAGTTTTGGAAAAAGACATAAAAATGTTTAACAGGGCCATCGCAACTCTTCAGCTGCCAAGAATGAACTGAAAACATTGAATTACTCAGCCTTTGCTAAAGATTATATTCACTTTTTGCATTCCACCATAACCAACATACCTTTCCAACAATCTACTTCCCTGCCAACAAACAAGAACCTTCACTGCCTGAATTATACCCCCTGGCTTCTTATGCAGCAACCTCTCACTTCTCTGGAATTTCAGTAAAACAGACCAAGTCCCAACTTCTCAAATTCAACAATTCAGGGTTTAAATCAAATAATCTTCATTCCTACTTTCCTAGGGCATGCATCTGAAAAAAATACTTAAACTCCTTACTCGTATCTTTAACCTCACCTCAGGCACTGTCCCACCAGCATTCAAGCACACAGTCATAATTCCTCTACCTACAGTTACTTCTCCTAATGGGTTAAAGGATTATAGACCTATTCTATCCTCCTGTGCCCTATTACCAAAATATTTGAAAAACTTTTTTACAAGCAACTACTTAAGCACATTAACAGGTATGTCCTGTTATGTGATGCACAGCATGGCTTTCAGAATGCTTTCAGTACCTTTACTGTTCTGGTAAAGGTCACTGATACCAATTATTAGAACTTGAATAAGGGACTTATTACTGCATGACAAGGGCTTTTGAAATAGACAAGCATACTTTTCCTCTAAACAAATTCAAAAGAATCCCTTTTGGAGGTAACACTATTTGCTGTTTTCACAGCTATCTAAAAGACAAGACCTTCCAAGTCCATATCATAGTCTCATCCTCTGTGGCTAGTAAACTTAATACAGGTGTACCCGCAAGGGTGTGTGCTAGGTCTTCTCTTCTCTCATTGTTAAATATCTCCCCCTCGAAGCACCAGATCTTGAATAATGTACGTAGATGATATGCTGCTCCTGCAATCCAGTACTAGCCACACTGACCTGTAAACTAAGTTACAGGGCAATTTCATTCACTTGTATACAGGTCCATTACTAACAAACTGCTAATTAATCCCAAGCAAACCAGTGTGATGGTCTTTGCCTCAGACAAAAAATTAGACACTATTCCTCCTATTCTCTTAAAAGATTTTAATGGGAATAGAATACCTAATGCCACGAACAGAGGTACCTAGGCCTGACACTCATCCCTGCCCTTTCCTTTACCTTACACATAGAATTGTTAACTAATAAAGTCCTTGCTCAATTAAAACTACGTTGTGAGATCATTTGCCTTTCACCCACTGCTTGAAGGATCACTTTTAAAAATATTTTAATACTCAAACTTGAATATGGCTGTGATGTCCCTCCTCTGTGCCAGTAATCAAGGAGCCTCAATCCTCACAACTAACACTGGTGGGGAATGTTCAATTAGAACAAATATAGATGCACACAGTATTTTCAGATGTAGCTCTCTGCACCAAGTACAAGGCCCCAAATAAGAATCCACTTTTTTCTCTGCAGAAATCAGTGATCTGTGTCCCTGTTCCGACACACACACACACACACTCATGTACGCGCACACACACAGACACACGCGCGCACACACACACACACACACACACACACACACACACACACACACGAGCATGAATGGCTGGCACAGATTTACCTGCTATGCCACCTCCACCCAGAGTATAAGGAAGATTCACTGCCACCAGCCAGCAACTTTAAGGGTCTTACCAGGGTACCCAATTACTCTTAGTAAAATTAATACTTATACAAATGGTAGTGTTAACCAATTGACAACACTTTCAAGAGCGTGATGCTAGAGTGCCACTAAATAAATGCAAGTGCTCTAAAAGATTAAACTATTTTCTAAAAGACCAGCCACAGTGAAAGGTGTAAATGTATTTAACAATAAATAATAAAACAAAAACATGAAAATATTTAATATCTATTTACAATAAACACCAGAGTTTCAAAATCACAGGAAATATAAAAAAAATAACAGATGGAAAGACTCAGAAACAGAAAAAAATACTTTTAGCTAATCTCACTATATTTTTATAACTGACTGAAGAATTACTGGTCCCAAGTTAAGTTACTTACTAAAGCATGGAAGATGAAGTGGGTGAGTGGTCTTGTCTGCTCCAAAACAAAGTGCTGAGTGTACTCTGTAATATCTTTCACTTGTATCCAAATACAATTTCAGTGCTGGCTACAAAACATCACATCTGGTCATGTGACTCTGTGGTTCCCACACTACTCCTTCACTAAAAACTTGAGCCAGAATCTAGCACAGATGTATCACAATTCATACCTAGAGCTTTGCTAAGGTTAATTCCAGCATTTAAAGACTGCAAACAATTCCAATACTTCCATCCTTCCTGCAGAGACTAACGAGCTATTCTCTGGCACCCCCAGGGTAGCGATTAGTTCACCACTATAACAGCAGGATCCCAGCCCACACACTGCATTTCTGGCTGCATTCAGACCTGTGACATAAAAACTTTATGACCTAAACCAAGTAATTTAATTTAAAGCTATTTTTCTTAAGGTTAGCTGGTCTGAGCTGAACTCCTTCCCTTCCAGTATCCTCTGTTAAAATATACACAGTTAACAATCCAGTCTGACATACTTGTATATTTATTTTCTGTCCAGCAGGACGCACTGTTAACACATTTTAACACAAGCATCTGTACAAGTCAGATTGATATTCAAATGACATATAATACTTTACAAAACTCCAGCTAGCTATGCTGGAGTCTGTTACATATGCCCTGCTCTACTCTCCCTAGCACAGCTGGTACTACCTTGCATCATCACAACGGCCTTCCACTTCTCATTCATTCATCCCAAAATTCTCACAGAATACAGACTGCTGAAAATAAAATCTGCAGATTCATTCTATTAGCAGAACCCCAGATGCACTTATGAAAAAGGGAGATACTGCCAGCCTAAGCTAGCTGGAATTTTGTAAATAATTGTATGTCATTTGTAAGAGTCAACATGATTTGTATAAGATACTTCTGTTGCAGGTATACTGGAACTGTAGGTCAGCTGTATATCAAACTGCTGGTACAGAAGTGTGTGCTGTAAATGTTTTTGCAAAGTGCTTCAATTATAACCATAGCATACCCTAATGGAATAGAACAGAAATGTACCTTTACTACTGTAACTGCTTAAATGTATATATTTTAACAGGGGAAACTGGAATACAGAAGGTTAACTTGCAAAACTTCAGATAAATAGCTGAAATTAAATTACTTTATGGCCACGCAACAAAAAGATGTTATCTTTCAGTTTCGGTGCAGAAACATACACAATGTCTGTGCTGAGAAGTTTTCTGCATTGTCTTGGAAGTGTTTTATGACTTCTAAGATTTGAGGGAAAGCCCTTGTGTATGTATTTTCACAAGCAGATGTGAAATACTGTTAGCTTTCAGCAGTGGGGGGGGGGGTTTACCTGTGAAAGTCAGTTGACAAGAAATTATATCATTCTGCAAGCTATCCCAGCAATAATATTGAGATATTAATTTTAGAACTCTGAGAGACAGGCTGCATTCTGTATTGTCTTTGACCTGACATTAGCTAGAGGATCTATTCACCACCTCCATATTGCTGCTCTAATTAAGTGTACTAGAGTACACTATAATTCTTTTAGATATTGTCAGAAATATAGCAAAGCTTAATTCAGACGTTTTTCTTTATTTGAGACTGTCCTGCAATGTTGTTTTAAACATTTCCTGTGATTTAGAACTCTGATGTTACTGTAAAGGTATATTTAGTAGTGTCTTGTTCTTTTATTATTTATTAAACCTATTTAAACCTTTCATTGTGGCTGGTCTGTCTAGACATATTTAAGCTCAGAGTACTTGCATATTTATTTGGTGACACTGTGTAGGCCACTCCTAATAGCCTTGTTCTGGGTCAAACTACCATTTGTACTGATAGTAACATTACACAGTAAGATTGGACACCCTTTGTTAAGGGCCTTAAAGTAGCTGATAAAGAGCTGGCTGATGGCAATAATAACTACCTTATAGTCTGAGCAGAATGGGGCACAGCTAGTAAACCTGTGTCAGCCTTTCCTAGGTAGGTGTGTGTGTGTGTGTGTGTGTGTGTGTGTGTGTGTGTGTGTGTGTGTGTGTGTGTGTCATGTGTGTGTGTGTGTGTGTCATGTGTGTGTGTCAGCTACTTGGGCAGGGACACGAAGAACTGGTTGGACAGAGAAAGTGTTGGAGGTCTTGGCTTACTGACTTATCTTGGCTTAAAGGTGCCTCAACAAAGTATTAGTTTAAGGGTGTGCACACTTATGCAACCAGGTTATTGTACATTTATTTCTTGTATTTTCCTCCAATAGCTTTGTTTGTTTTTCAGTTGAACTGTACAGGTTATAGGTCACATTAATGGTGGGAAAAGTTTTGAAATTATTTATTATGGTCTCATTTTTTATATCACAAAAACCTAGCATTTTAACAGGGGGTGTGTAAACTTTTCATATTCACTGTATAGACACACACAAACACGGTGTACCATAAAAATGTTGTGGCTGAAGTGCGCGACAACAGATATCTGAAACCAAGTTTGCACAGGTTTGTATGTGCGGAAAAACAACATGCCGAATACACAACAGCGAATGGTATTGTGTGTTCGCTGTTGTGAATTCGGCATATTGAAGTGGAAATTGCACTATAGTGGGGATTGGAAAATGTACCCTTTCCCTCACTGTAGTGAGATCTTGGAGTTTGTATATATAAGTAGCAGGGGGTGTGTAGGATGCAGGGGGGGGGGGCCTGCTCCAATGCAAAATGCGACACTGGATGTGGTGTTATCGAATGGGCGACATTTTCTTTCATTCTTTTTCTCAGCCCTATCATAACTTTCGACAATGTTTTTAGAGTATGTAAGTACTCACAACAAACATGTTCAAAATTATGACAGTAAATCTATATATATATATATATATATATATATATATATATATATATATATATATATATACATATACACACACACACACACACACACACACACACACACAAATACATGTATATATAAACAGTTTTGTTAATAAAGCCTGATACTTTATACACTTTTATCCACATAGTGAATACTACGAAACTTAATGGAAAAATGTTTCCACTCACCCCTTGTGCTAGATCATTTTTCAAACTTAGAGCAGTCTGATACTTCAGTTCTGATCTACTTCATCATTTAATCTCACCATCATCATTTAATCTCACCATGTCACACAAAACAGGTGAGACATTTTCAGTTCTTGGTCGTTCACATGTTCAAAGGTATATACTAGACTAGTTACTATCAGGGCCTTCTTTATAAGCCTAACTGTGCAAAGCAACTCAATTATGTCCCTATGTATCATGGGCATTTATTAGTAGGGGGTATGTTAGGAAGTTTCTAGAGGTTATGTGAGGAGTATATTAGTTTAGGGATTACCGCCTGCCTCTATCAGAGATGTGGGGTCCAGACCTGGTATGAATTTCTAATTTCCCATCCACTGGTTAAGGTTATGCAGAAATAGAGTTAGTGATGGACTCTGCTTCACAGAGATGGTGAGCCTGTTCCAGAGCAAATTGTTAAAGTCTCTGCCTTAGCTGTATTTACTCAGTCAAAAATGTTCTAACCTTCACTAGGTATATAAAAATCTTTCAAAACTCAAAAGCTAGCTCTTTCTTTTACACATACTAGGCAATTGTAACATTTATTCACTCTACTAGATGTCACAGCATTGTAATTGAGAATGTTGTTCAATGACTCCAAACATTGCTTGTACTGCAATATACGGTCTGCTCTTTTGTTTCAGGTCATAGCTGAAAAATTGTCACATATGATCACCCCATTAAAAATAATTATGCTTTAAAGTTTAGTGGAATAAAGGCAAATTACAATCATGTATTGGTGTTGCGGTAGCGTTGTCGCCTTACATCAAGACGTCGCGTTCGATTCTCAGCTAGAGCATCTTCTGTGTGGAGGCATGCGTGAATGGGCGTGCCTTCGTTGAAGGTTGTGCATCAGGGCAGGTAACTCGGCATGTAAAAATCCACTACCAAACATTAGCGGACCGGAGTTCCGCTGTGGCGACCCCTAACCGGGATAAGCCGAAAAACACAACAATCATGTACAATATAACATTATTAAATATTCTACAAAATAAAATAATTATGTAAACAGAGAACAATGAAATGATTAGAAAAAGTTAAATGCTGGTAGTACTAGAAACAAAGTACCAATAATAAAATTTATCCGAAGCTTTAAGATGCTTTATTATAGAAGACAGAGAAAATCAAGCGATTTTATGATGAAAATAACTCAAAGGTGCAATGTTTTTTACTGTGAACTACTGTTCAAGCTGTATAGATGAATCAGAAAGCTGGCAGCCTCCACCACTTCCTCAAAACTGTACATATTAACACTATTCTGTTCCAAGTGTGTCTCAGCTTCTGTGAAACACAGCAGAAATTATTTTTAACATGCTCTTTTTTATTTACATCATATTATCGGTTGGTGGAAAAAATAACGTACAGGTGCATTCCAGTTATACTGGTTGTATGTTAGTACAATACAAAATAATGCTACAAAATTACAAGTTATGTTCTCACCATAACTAGGCATCTGTATTGTCCATTTTCATTCTTTCTGAATGAATGAATGAGTTAAGGATTCAATCCTCAGCTCTGACTCAGCTGCATACTTCATTCTTTGATTACAACTCTCGAGCTCCTCCCTCAACCCATAATGCCCTAATCCATCCCCTAATACCTCAAATCAAGTTTATTTCCATAAAATTCACATTAAGATGCTACAGAAAGGGACAGGCAATAGAACAGGGCTCAACCCCGGAACTACATGTTCCAATAATAAAGCCCACAAGTCACTCCAGAAAATTACAGGAAGGGGGATGGAAGTGGGGAAGTTGAGGAAGAATGAAAATGGACAACACAGACACCTAGTTATGGTGAGTACATAATTATAAATCTGTAGCTGTCCTTTTCATTCTTCCTCAAGGAATGGGACAGAGTCCCCAGCTACATGAATCTTGGGTGACCCTCATGGAAGGATATTCCAGAGAACCGCTGAACCAAAGGCAGCTCCGTTTCTGGAAATTAGGTCCAATTTGTAATGAGTAACAAAGGTATGAGTATTGGACCATGTGGGTGCTGCACAAATATCAACAGACATTTTCAACCAAAAAGCTGATGAAGTGGCCATGGATCTAGTTAAGTGGGCTTTAGAGGTCCTGGTAGAGAAATTCCTTGATGGGAATAGATCCAAGAAATACAATTAGTTACCCATTTAGCCAATGTAACTTTAGATACTGGATAACCCAGCCAACTTTTTGAGAAGGAAACAAACAGCTGGTCTGATTTTTTGAATTCTTTCGTTCTGAGAAAACAAAAATGTAACTGCTTGTGCACAACCACAAGATGTAGCATGTATTCTCCTTCGTTTGAAAAATTTGAAAAAAACCTGGTAAATGAATGGATTGGTTAAAGTTAGATTCAGAAGCCAATTTAAGTAAAAAGGAAGGGTTAGTTCATATAGTAACTCTTGTCTTTATAGAAAATAATGTACAGAGTCTGAAGAAAGAGCCTGGAGATCAGAAATAGTGTTTGCAAAAGTGATAGCTACTAAAAAGGGTTTTTTCCAAGACAGATACTTCAAATCATTTCTTGCTAATGGTTCAAAAGATTTTTTGAGTCTGACCTTGTACCACAATGTACAAGTCTCAGGGAGGTGAAGGATATTTTACTTGTGGTCTAAGGAAGAAGGCATTGCATAACTTGGAAGAAGCCAGACAATTTTTATCTCCTGTATGAAAAGTTGATATGGCTGCCAAATGTATTTTAATCATAGAAAAGCTAGCTCCTTCTTTGAAATGAGTAGTCAGAAAATCAAAAACAGCAGAAACAGGGGCATTAAAAGGGTCAGCATTGCTTCTTAATGCCTAAAGGGAAAGTCCTTTGCATTTGCTCTTGTAAACCTTTTTGGTGGAGTCGTTTTTTGAGGATAATAAAATGGTATGCACTGGGGAAGAAAGCTTGGTCTGTCTAGCTATTAATTGTAACTACAGAAATCATGCAGTTAGTTTGAGGGATGAGATATTGGGATGTTTCATCCCTGAGAGGTGTGACAGAAGATCTGGAATTTGGTCCAGTATCCAGGGAGGATAACAAAGCTCAGACCAAAGGAAGAGGAAACACACCTGGCAAGGCCAGAAAGGAGCAATGATGATGACTAAGCTCTTCAACAGAGTTGCTTTCTGTAGAAATTCTGAGATCAAAGGAAGTGGGGGATAAGCATAAAGGAGACTAGATGGCCAAATGTGGACTACTGGCGGGATCAGGGCAAAATACTGTGGCACTTGGCATTGTGGGGGGACAAACAGAGGTCACAGTAACATTGACCCCAATAATGGAAAATTTCCTCTGCTACTGACTAAGAGACCATTCATGAGGCATCAGAATGGACCTGTTGAGTTTGTCTGCTAGTATGTTGGATTTCCCTGGAATGTGCATTGCTATTAGAAAGTGGTTGGAGGAGATCTCCCACTGCTACACTCTCATAGCTTCCCTACAGATAGGGCAAGACCAGGTTCCCCATTTTTTGTTGATGTACCACGAAGCATCGGAGACTATCCAGGTGCAACTAACCATAGACAAATCTGCCTTACAATTTGTAGCATGCTACAGACCACCCTCTCAAACTCAGGAAACCTCCACACAGCCTTCCTGAAGACACTGGAGAGTATGAATGTCTCTCCAAATACAATCATACTGGGAGACTTCAACTACCCAAACATAGACTGGGAACATTACTCAAGCCCAAACACCCTAGCCCAAAGGTTCCTAGAATTCATAAACTCAAATGCGATGGAACAACTAGTCACCATCCCCACAAGAGGAGACAATATACTAGACCTGATCATCACAAACATGGGGACAACATGCTCCACACCGGAAGTATATCCCTCATTGGTAAGATCAGACCATAAATTAATCTCACTGGAAATCCACATCCCGCCCCCATCCCCTGCACAAAAGACCACAGTGAAGAACTTCTCAAAAGCCAACTTCACACTTCTTAAGACTGAAGTGGTATCCTTCAAGGTCCCCAGGTCAGTGGAAACCACAACCCACACTGCTGAATCCTTTGCAAATGCCTTCTACGGGCACCTTCAAGAATGCATGGATCATGCAATCCCAAATAAAACCAAGACCCATTCCCCCAAAGGCAGGCGCCCGGTCTGGTGGATCCCAGCCATAAACAAACTTTACAACAGAAGGAGGAAGCTACTACATGATAGAGCAAAATCCCTAAATGGGAAGACATCTCTGATCAGTACTAGCAAAAAACTACGATCACTCATAAAATCATCCAAGGCCAACTTTGAGAGAAAAATCGCAAAAGACACAAAAGACAATCACAAGGCCTTCTTTAACTATATTAGAAACCTGGGTGGAAACTCCCAGATATGCTCAGAGTTAGTCCAAAATGACAATAAATACACTGAACCCACTGACATTGCCAACATTCTGGCAGACAGGTTCAGTGCAAATTTCTCCTCCCCCTCCCCCCCAAAAGGAGAAATAACTATCCCAGCAGAGTGTAGCCTCCCTAACATCTCAGATGCCCAGGTGAGAGCCACCATCTCTAAAGCTAAAAACACAGCATCAATGGGACCAGACGGTGTCCCGGGCTGTGTGATACATGAACTCCAAGAGGAACTAAACCCAAACATAAGGCTGTTGTTTAATCTTAGCCTTACTACAGGATACGTACCCAAAGAGTGGC
Source organism: Protopterus annectens (assembly GCF_019279795.1). Taxonomy (NCBI): domain Eukaryota; kingdom Metazoa; phylum Chordata; order Ceratodontiformes; family Protopteridae; genus Protopterus; species Protopterus annectens. Next base: position 1,297,546,861 of record NC_056743.1, on the reverse strand, counting down.
GTACGGCAACAGTGGTCCCACTTCACAAAGGCGGTGCTTCTACGGACCCTGGAAATTACCGCCCCATAAGCTTGACGAGCCTGGTCTGCAAAGCTATGGAGAGGATCATTAGGGAACTCATAAACAAAGACATTGGGGACCTACAGACATTGGATCCTACCCAATTTGGCTTTGTCAAGGGCAGATCCTGCCTTTTGAACTTGGTCAACTTTTTTGAAACCGTCACTAAGGCCATTGATGAGGGTAAGGCAGTTCACACAGCCTACCTTGACCTTGCAAAAGCCTTTGACACAATACCACACTCGGGCATCATAGACAAACTCATCAGCTTAAATGTAAACCCATATGTCACGAGATGGGTTGCAAATTGGTTCAAGGACAGAACCCACAGGGTCAGAGTTGCTGGAGCTATGTCAGACTCTAAGCCAGTCACAAGCGGTGTCACACAGGGCTCAGTCCTGGGACCCCTCTTATTCGGCATTTATTTTTCCGAGGTACAGGCAAACATACGAGGATTGTGGCTGACAAAGTTCGCAGATGACTGCAAACTGGGCGCCATAATTGATAATCCAGCAGACACAAACATCCTTCAGACAGGACTCAGAAACGGATAATTGGTGCCAGAGCCATGGTCTTAAGCTTAACGCCAAAAAATGTATAGTCATACCCTTTGGGAAAAACAAGGTACCCACAAATTACCACATAGGTGGTAATCCATTAAGTACAGAAGAGGTAATCAGGGACTCAGGTTGACAGTAACCTCTCATTTGACACTCACATTGCCAAAGTGGTTAGGAAGACCTTCTATATTGCCCACCTTATCATGAAGGGTTTCACATCTAGATCAAGAGAGGTCATTGTGCCCCTGTACTCATCTCTTATTAGGCCAATGATTGAGTACAATGCCCCATTTGGGATGTATCTTACCAGACACCTGCAGCAGTTGGAAAGACCCCAAAAGTTCCTCACCAAGAGGATAAAGGGTCTTAAACATATGTCATATGCTGCCCGACTGAAAAAGCTCCAGCTCTATTCAGTCGCATACCGCCTACTCAGAGGTGACCTGTGCCTAACGTACAAGGCCATGTCCAATCCGGAATTAATGGACATGCTCCACCTCAAAAAATCCAAATCCATCAGAGCCACGAGAGCAAGAGACTTAAACCTCAACACAGAAATAAATAGGACGTGCTGGAGGGACAGATTCATAACCCAGAGGCTCCCTACACTCTGGAACAGAATCCCAATCCATGTTAGGCAGAGCCCCTCACTAACTCTATTCAAGAGAAGTCTTGACGAGTGGATGGGAGATCATAGGTTTACCCCGGGGGTCATCTCTGTGTCACTACTAGACAGAGGCACAGTAAACTAAACCCTAAATGGGCGTAGTATTCTCATCCTAAGCCACACACACTCTGGCTAGGCTTATAAATGCCCTAGGGCAGATAGCCTAGTGCAAACCTATGAACCTATAAGGAACAGCACCTTGAAATGCCTGCAGTGCTAAAAGGAATGCTATAATTTCCAGGATGCTGATATATGAATTGGTCTCTTGGGGAGACCACATACCTTGGACTGTCCTTCTCAATAATGGCTCCCAATCCCAACTGGGAGGCACCCATGGTCAGTGCGGCCAGCATTGGAGAAGAAGCAAAGGGCCAGCCTAGATAAATGTCGTCTGAATGGATCCACCAATGAATATAATGTCTGCATATTTGTACAAGCTTGATTTGAAAGGATAGGGATGGTCAAAGAACAGACCATTGAACGGCTAACATCCACTGAAGGACATGCATAAAATAGAACGATAAAGTAAATAGAACTATTGCTGCAGCCACAGACCCAAAAGCTCGGTGAATTACGCTGGCTGGAGGAGTTGGATGAGACAGATGTTGATGAATCTGAGATCTCAGTATGTCTATGTGTTGAGGAGGCAATTTGCGCTGTTGGGTTCAGATGTGCACAAATAAACTCCAGGCTCTGTACCGGTGTGAGGCTTGATTTGGCATAACTGACTATGATACCTAGTGAATGACAAATCTGGAGCAAACAGTACCTGGATTGTTATCGGAGATGCATGGTAGGGGCAGTAAGGAGCCAGTTCATCTAGGTATTGGAAACGCACTGAAACCTTTTAGTCTCAAGTTTGCTGCCACCACTGCCATACATTGGGTAAACACTCTGTGGTTGTGGAGAGTACAAAGGGCAGGGCTCTGAATTGGTAGTGACTGGCTCCTAAACAAAAGTGTAAGTGTCTTCGGGAGCACCTATTTTGATGCGACAGTCACATCTTGAAGATCACTGAAGCACATCCAATCATCCTTGCGTAGAAACAGAAGAATGGACTGAACCATGACCATTCAGAACTTTGACTTTTTCACAAACTGATTTAGTCTGTTTAGATCCAAAATTGGTCTCAGGTCTCCTGACTTTTTTGGCACTAAAAAGAAAACATGAGTAAGTTCTGAATCCTGTTTGGTCTGGTAGGACCTCCTGAATGACTCTTGTCTAGCAGCTTTTGAATTTCTTGTGCTACAGCCTTTCTCTGACTGGGTGGGACATATGAAAGCTTCTTTCTTTTGGAGATTGGAGGCTGGGAAAATGGTATGAAGTAACCGCTGGATATTATTTTTAGCACCCAGGAGTCTTTTGTTATAGCAGCCCAGGCATTTGGGTGGAAAGACAAATGTCCTTTGACTACCTCTAGAGGTGGGCAATCAGGCAACACTTCTGAAGAACTGAAAGGGTCTATCCATGAAGGAATTTCAGAAACCCTGGTTTTGCAGACCTCCTCTGCCTTGAGGGCAACGTCTACTGTTAGAGCTGCCTCCTCTACCTCTTAAGGAGTTGTGCATGTAGATCCTGGAAAGGTTACTGAGATTTGCCGAACATTTTCTTACCATATCTCGGATTTCTACAGAAAGTTCATTGAAGGGTAGAAAATTCGATTCTCGTGGCAGACAGGGTCTTTCTTTCTCATTCACTGCAGGTAACCACTTCTTTCACAGAAGGCAGAGATGTTCCATCAAAGGGAGGATTGATGAAAGACGCCAAGAAAGGCTTCACAGAGTCATATAGCTGCATCCACGCATGTCTCCTTACAGCAATGCCTGAACCGTCCACCCGTGAGGCACTTTCTGTTGCATGAGAGATTAACCTCATGAAAGCATTGGAAACTGACAAGAGAGTGGCAAGCTGAGTCCATGTCTACAGAGGATTTCAAAAGATCATCATCTCAGAGAGAGAGAGTTTATAGTTCTTTCGTCAAATCTCTCTGTGGCCTTGTAAAGTGTGCCAGGTAGTTCAGAGACTTCAGGACAAAGGTTGCAGAAGCGAATACATGCTTTCTAAATCTGTCCAGTGCCCTAGACTCTCTGTTAGGGGGGCGGACAGAGGAGCTCTGCTCTGCTAGCTCCTTTTTGCTGGCGGCCACCAAAACTACTGCATCTACAGGGACTCCTTTGCTTCAGTGGGGTTTATGTTTTGGAGGTGGTAAGAACTTGTCCCAGGTGATGTGGTATTGGCTCAATGGAATCCAACTCCTTCCAAGCCTGGAGAGAGACCAGATCAAGAAGCTCATCTACCAGGGGGAGTCACCCAAGATCCAAGATGTATATAGGCCAGAATCAAAAGCTTCCAGAAATACTGACTCTTCTGGAGACCAATTATTGGAAGACCAATCACCTTTTTTGTTTACGGATCTTTAATATGTCTCCAAAGGAGACATCAGGTGGTGATCTGGGGGACCCTTCTCCTTTGTCAAAATCAGTACCTTCAGTAAGAGGTTCCAACAAGGAATCTATGTGCCTCTTCTAGCACATCCTCTTCCGATGGACCTCCTTGAGGGTATGTTTTGAGAAGTATCAGAAGAAAGGGGGAGTTCCTCCTTTGGGACCAACTGGAAGCTAGGTGGAACTGGCTGTCCCTGTGGAATAGGTTGGATGGACTCGGAGCACGGAAATGAAGAGGAGTGAAGTCATGGGGTGAAAGACTGGATCTGTAGAATGCGAAAAAGTGCTTTCCACAGCCTCAAAGGCAGACGGACCCAGAAAAGCTATGGTCACCTGCACTGGAGCCAAGTGTTTCTGTATGGCTAGGTCATGATTCTGACTCGATCTGTACCAGGAGGAGATAACCGGACCTGAGCTGTCCAAAACTGAGGCTTCAAAGGGCAGGGATGGATCTGACATCATTGGAGTACATCATGGCCCCATGGATCAGATACCAATGCCTCAGATGCAACACCTGTTCCAATCCTAAGGCATAGGAACAGAACTGGTCAGAGATACTGTCGGAGTTGAAGAAGTAATTCTCTTTGGATCAGACTACAGAACTCTCAGGGCTGTCGAATCTCAGGACTCCAAAACTGAATGACAGATTGAAGGAGATAAAACTGTGAATAGTGGCAGGAAGACTCACAGATCCAACAAGGAACAAAGCCAAAATAAACCTCATCTGGATCTGACCTCTGAGGAATTTGCGCATCATCCAATCCACATCCACTTCGGAAAGATTCCTGGAGGATAAGATGAATGAAGTGGTTAACTGAGGTGTGGAGTGCTTTTTGGGTGTCTACATAAAAGAGGAAAGGAGCCAAGGGGAGACTGGTTCCAAGAAATACTCAGGTGAGCAAGTTCTAGGAGTGTACAATGTACTAGGTTTAGGATCCAAAGATTTAGGATCCATAATCCAAAGACATGCATGTGGAGTGTTTCTCCACGGGCCTCTGCTGAAAATAGGCTCTGTCCTAGTCCGACTTTCCCAGTGAACAAAATGATAAAATAAATTAAAAAAAATAATAATCTGAGTGCTAGGACTTGCTGAGATAACTGGATCCCATGGCTTAGGATCTGAAGGTGTAGGATCCAGAGTGTACATCTTCGGGTCCTATCAGGTCAGTTCCAATATAGTTTTGAAATTTTAGGAGGCAGCTGCAAAGTCGTCTTAGGAGACTTCAGTAGTGAATGCTTCCTATGCTCCAACAGAGCTGTCGAGGTCTTACTTGGGTTTGAGCCCCTGAAGTTTGAAGAAACATACCCTCAAGGAGGTCCATCGGAAGAGGATGTGCCAGAAGAGGCACATAGATTCCTTATTGGAGCCTCTTACTGAAGGTACTGATTTTGACAAAGGAGAAGGGTCCCACAGATCACCACCTGATGTCTCCTTTGGAGACATATTAAAGATCCAGATGACTGCAAACTAGGAGGCATAATCAAAACTCCTGACGATGTGGACAAACTACAGAAGGGCCTCACTGAGATAGATACCTGGTGTCAAAGCCATGGCCTGAAGCTCAATGCCAAAAAGTATTGTCATCCCCTTTGGTAAAAACTCTGCACCCATGAACTACCACATAGCTGGTAGTCTACTTAATGCCGAAAATGTGATGAGACCTTGGGACACAGGTGGACAGTAGTCTCTCCTTTGATAATCACATCGCCACAGTGGTCAGGAAATCCTTCTACGTGGCTCATCTCATCACAACAGGATTCTCATCCAGGAAAAAAAAAAAAAAAAAAAAAAAAAAAGAGGTCATTGTTCCCCTCTACTCATCACTCATTAGACCCATTATAGAGTAGAACGCCCCTTTTGGTATGTACCTCACAAGACATCAACAACTGGAAAGACCACAGAAATACCTCACAAAGAAGATTACTGGCGTCAAACAGATGCCCTATGCAGACCGTCTCAAAAAACTACAGCTTTACTCCATCACATATCGCCTACTCGGGGGGCGATCTCTGCCTAACATACAAAGCTATGTCAAACCCAGAGCTGTTGGACAGGCTTCACTTAAAGAAATCCCAATCCCTCCAAGCTACACACTCTGGGGACCTAAACCTTGTCACCACAATAAACAGAACATGCTGGAGGGATAGATTCCTGTCCCAGAGATTTCCCATACTCTGGAACAGACTACCTATCTATGTCAAACAGAGCTCCTCATTAGCACTCTTCAAGAAAAATCTTGATGATTGGATGGAAAACGGGAAATTCATTCCAGGGATCATTTCTGTGGCCCACATGGAGTGTTTCTATTGTTTACGTGCAGCTCATTTGAATGCAAACTGCTCAATCTTTGCATCTTTCAACTCAAAAGTCTTAGCTGACAGAGTAAACATATTCTTAAGGGTTTACTTTCTCCCTCATCTTCCTCCACTTATAGGTTCGTAGGTAGGTACTAGGCTATTGGCCCTAGGACCTATATAAGCCTAGCCTGGCTTTCGCCACCCAAGACAATTATTTTCCAGTGCCCCTGTCGAGCAGAGCCACAGAAGTGATCCCCGGGGTGAATTTCCCATTTCCCATCCAATCAAGATTTTTCTTGAAGAGTGCTAATGAGGAGCTCTGTTTGACATAGATAGGTAGTCTGTTCCAGAGTATGGGAAGTCTATGGGACAGGAATCTATCCCTCCAGCATGTTCTGTTTATTGTGGTGACAAGGTTTAGGTCCCTAGAGCGTGTAGCTCGGAGGGATTGGGATTTCTTTAAGTGGAGCATGTCCAACAGCTCTGGGTTTGACATAGCTTTGTATGTTAGGCAGAGATCGCCCCTGAGTAGGCGATATGCAATTGAGTAAAGCTGTAGTTTTTTGAGACTGTCTGCGTAGGGCATCTGTTTGAGGCCAGTAATCCTCCTTGTGAGGTATTTTTGCGGTCTTTCCAGTTGTTGTAGATGTCTTGTGAGGTACATACCAAAAGGGGCGTTGTACTCTATAATGGGTCTACTGAGTGATGAGTAGAGGGGAACAATTACCTCTTTTTCTGGATGAGAATCCTTTTGTGATGAGATGAGCCACGTAGAAGGATTTCATGACCACTGTGGCAATGTGATTATCAAAGGAGAGACTACTGTCCACCTGTGTCCCAAGGTCTCATCACATTTTCGGCATTAAGTAGACTACCAGCTATGTGGTAGTTCATAGGTACAGAGTTTTTACCAAAGAGGATGACAATACACTTTTTGGCGTTGAGCTTCAGGCCATGGCTTTGACACCAGGTATCTGTCTCACTGAGGCCCTTTTGTAGTTTGTCCACATCATTAGGGGTTTTGATTATGGCTCCTAGTTTGCAGTCATCTGCAAACTTTGTTAGCCAAAGACCTTCCGTGTTGGCCTGCACCTCAGAGAAGTAGATACCAAACAGGAGAGGACCCAGGACTGAACCCTGTGGTACTCCACTTGTCACTGGTCTGATTTCGGATTTGGAATCCGCTACTTTCACAGTGTGGGTTCTGTCCATGAGCCAGTTGGCAACCCATCTTGTGACACAGGGATTTATACCTAGTTTAGTGAGCTTCTCTAGAATTCCAGAGTGGGGGATGGTGTCGAAAGCCTTGGCGAGATCTAGATAAGCTGTGTGAACCATTTTACCCTCATCTATGGCTTTGGTGACTGCTTCAAAGAAGTCAATCAGGTTTAGGAGACATGATCTGCCTTTTACAAACCAAACTGGGTAGAGTCCAGAGTTTGGAGATTACCAATGTCTTTGTTTATGAGTTCCACGATGATACGTTCCATGGCCTTGCAGACCAGGCTAGTCAGGCTAATGGGGTGGTAGTTCCCGGGGTCTGTCGTGGCTCCCCCTTTGTGGAGTGGGATAACCGTCACGCTGCACCATTCAGTGGGTACAATGCCTGAGGTGAGGCTATGATTGAACATGGTACTTAGGTAGGATGCCAGTTCATTCTGTAGTTCGTGTAGAACGCAGTATGGGATATTGTCAGATCCCATGGATGCTGTGTTCTTGGCTTTGGAGAGTGTGTTTTTTACCTGTGCAACCATGATTATAGGAACTTTGCATTCTTCCGGTATAGAGATGGGCCCTCTAGGGGGTGAGGGGGGGGGGTAAAGTTAGCACTGAACCTATCTGCTAGGATGTTGGCAATATCAGTTGGTTTTGTATATTTAGTGCCATTGTGTTGTAACTCAGAGCAGATCTGAGTGTTCCCATTTAGATTCTTGACATAGCTATAGAATGCTTTGTGGTTGTCTTTAGAGTCGGTGGCAATTTTGTTTTCGTAACTAGCTTTGTAGGATTTTATGAGGGATCTCAGCTTCTTACTGAGGTTGACCAGGGAGTTCCTCCAGTCATGGGATTTTACTCTTTTTTGCAACAGTTTCTTTCTTCTGTTGTAGAGTTTGTTTATGGCAGAGGACCACCAGAATAGCTTCCTTTTTTGGAGGATAACATCTTGTTTCTATTAGGGATAGCATGATCCATGCACTCGTGTAAGTGCTTATAAAGTGCATTTGTGTAGGATTCGGCAGTCATACCTCTATTGTCCATCTGCATGGGTGTCATGAAGTTTGCCACTTCTGTCTTAAGTGTAAAGTTGGCTTTGGAGAAATTTTTTAAGATGGTTTCCCTAATTGGGGGTGGGGGTGGGATGTGGATGTCTAGGCTGATTAGTTTGTGGTCGGATCTGACCAACGAGGAATTGACCTCTGCTGTGGAACACCGGTTTCCCATGTTGGTAATGACCAGGTCTGGGATATTGCTGCCCCTGGTGGGGGTGTGAATAAGTTGATCCAAGGCATTGGAATTTATGAATTCTAGAAATCGTTGAGCAAAAGAGTTGGTACAGGAGTAGTTTTCCCAGTTAATGGTGGGTAGTTGAAATCGCCCATTATTAGGGTGTTGGGTTGTACCCTAATACTTTCCAGTGCATCAAGAAATGAGGAATGGGCATCCTGAGGCATGGTGGGGGTCTGTAGCAAGCTACAATTTGGATTGGGGTCTTGCCCAGAGTTAGTTACACTTGGATAATCTCGGATGCATTATGCTGTGCAACTAGCCTGGAGGTGTGGATATCCTTAATGAATATGGACACGTCTCCTCCTTTAGTGCTTCTTTCTGGGTTAGGTGGCCGAAAGGTGTGGTATGAATTGAAGCCTGGTAATGCAGGGGTGCTCTCTGGAGCTTTGAACCAGGTCTCTGTCACTGCACAGATGTCAATGTTCTCCATTTTAAGGAGTGCCTCGAGTGAGTGCATTTTGAGGTTTAGACTTCTAGCATCGAGTAGCATTACCCTCAGATTTTGCTTGCTTGTACCTGTTACGGTGGTGAATTTGTCATTTGAACCTTGCCTAAAAAAGGCACTGTAGGGGTGGCAAGAGCCTTAGCCAGTATCCGGAATTCTAAGGGCGACAAGTGCAGGCCATCTCTGGCAAAGCATCGTGGACTGTCGATCATGTCGTCCCAGGGAGACAAATACTGGATCCTCTTAGAATGACACCAGAAGCTTAGCCAATTGAAGTCAATCATTTTGTCCTTGTACTGTGGTATCATTCTGGGTGATGGCAGGATGCTACTCAGGGTTACAGTCATACCTGCCTGGGATACAAGATCAGAGAGCTCCACCATGTCTCTTTTCATGTAGTCCAAGGAGGTACATCTCAGGTCATTCACACCAACATGGACAATGACAGTGTCATATTTGTACTTATTGTGGAGTGACCTGAGTGCATGCGTTATGTGGCGGATCCTGGCACCTGACAGGCAGCTTGACAGTAACTTTCTCCTTGTTTAGTCTAGTGAGTGGAACATCAGTGTGCCTGACTACAGAGTCACCTACGACTAGAGTGTTGGGTACATTGTTATGCCTTATGGGCTGTGGTTGAGTGGCACACTGAGTTTGTGGGCTATGTGTCATTTGGGCTGTGTTGGTGGGTGGAGTTTGCTTGCGTTTATGCTTTGGATGTCCCTGATGCTTCGGCAGGTTTTTATTGAGAGCCTCCGCGAATGTAGGTGTGTGTTTTGTGTTTCTATGTGTGTGTTTTGGTGGTGTAGGTTTTGAGGGACTATGTGATGAGTGTGGTGTGGTGCAAGTGTTTACCTTCTCCTCTTGACCGTCTAGTCCAGTCTTGGGTGAAGAGAGCTTTGCTTCCAGTTTGGCTATATAAGTGCATCTCTCACAGGTTGTAGTGTTGGGTGGTAGGAGGAGAGGGTTTCAGCTAAACATTCTATAAATCTATCTTAAAAAATTAAATTATGATTCCTTCTAACCATACCAAGACAATTATTTGAGAACATACTTTTTGCAAATATTTCTTTGCTCATAAAATAAAATGTAGGGAAAAAGAATTGCAGAGTCCACTCCCCCTCGTGTAGCTGGTGCAGCCTCAGAATTCCATACTCTAGTTACAAGTTTTTTCATTACTGTCATTTCCAAATGCACTGACTGTTCATTTTGTAAAGTCTAAGAATTTACTGTAGTCGAAAATATCAATAGAATTCAGAGTACTGAAGTAGTAGCAGTTATTATTCTAAGTTATGCACATCCAGACTCTGGCAAGATCAAAATGCACAATCCCATTACATACATAATTCAGTATCACACCGCTAACATGTGCGATCTGCTTCGGGGGACATCCATCACAGTCTGCCTGGAAGTATTTGTACATTTTTTTTTTACATTTCAGCTAAACATTCTATAAACTTCCTAGATTTTGTGACAAATCTTGGCAACTGACATTTTAATCCCCAAGCTTGATCATCCAAATCCTCCTCCATGCCTGCAGCCCAACTTTGCTTCATTATGCTCACTACTTTTTTTTTTTTTTTTTTTTTTTTTTTTAATTCCCTCAAAGCTTTAAATGCCCTACTTACTGATTATTTGGTCAGCAGCAAATCACTCCTTGCCTCTTAACAAAGATACCTAAGCAGGGGGCAATCTTCCTTAAGAATCACTGAAACCCAAGCTGGTTTAGTACTTGGCTATCCCTTCATTTTCCAGTTTTAAAGATGTTGTGTGTGTGGTTTAATTTGAGACCAAACAATTCAAACATCAACTTTTCCAATATGCCAGACTAGTTTCCCTCTCTTCTCAGTTTTAAACAACCTTCACCAGGTTTGTCTGAATTAGTACAGTCAGCATAAAACAGCAAACTTGCTCATAGCTTCATCTCTTTGTTATTCAGCACTTATTTTAAGGTCAACAATGCCTGCTTCAGATATGCAGATTCCTGCTCTTCCTGTAATAAGACCAGAAAAACGACTCCAAACTCCTCATTTTTATTCAATAAACTAAATAAGTATCTTAATTTCACTTTATAAGAATCCATCTGTAATAAATATGCATTTATGTGGACAGTATTCATGACAGTGGGTATCAGGAATTCAAAACCCATCGACTTCTTTCATAACCACCAAGTGCATGATGCCCTGGGCTTACCATCACCCAAATAAAGTTTATCATTATATTTTTTGACAGATTTTATAAAATGTGCTGAAGTACCAGTTGGAAAAGATTGCAAACAAAACAAAAAGGTTACACAAAAAAAAAAAAAAAAACCTCAGTGGTTGAAAACTCGTACATCCAGCCCACCCATTTTCTACCTTCTAAAATGTATTTTCATTTTTTTTAAAACCTTACAAGTTTTATTAACTAACTCCATCATTACAGCCCAGGTAAACAAGGTTTGATCTGTGGTTTGGGCATCTACAGCAATGGTAAGGAAGAATGGACATGCTAGTGGGGGGGGGGGGGGTATGCACACATGCACATGTCATTCAAGGCTGATCTCATGCAGTGGTTAGTGACTCATGGGGGGGCTGTTTTCACTGAAGCTGGAAATTGGCATAGTTGTGGTAGAAGTAAGAAGATATTCCAGCAAGTCTGCTACCTGCATGTCATGAAATAGTACATGTGTGAGTAGCAGAGATGGACTGACTTAACTTACAGCATAACAAAAAATATCCTCCCTAGCAGCATACATGGTGTCCCAAAGTGCCTCAATCTCCTCACTGGTTTTCAATGTGGGCTGATGAAAGTTCAGGGGAGTTTTTAGGTTTGGAAGATATGGTAATTGAAGATAGGCTCTCTGGGGCAGCTAATGGTCAACAGAGAGGGGTCCAAAAATATTTTAAATAAAAAAGGAAATAGGCTTACCCCTTGTCCTGATCTGTACAGGCCAGTTCTAACTTGTGGCTTTATAGGATCACAGGATCATAAGAAGTTACTAGACTAATGGCCCTAGGGCCCTTACAAGCCTAGTCAAGTTTTGCTCTTGTTTCCACGATCAGCATCTATTGCCCCTGTCCAAGAGAGACGCAGGTGAAACCACCGGGATGAATTTACGGTTACCCATGCAATCATCCAGATTGCACTTGAAGAGGGCCAAAGAGGTGCTCTGCTTTACATGAACTGTGAGTCTGTTCCACATGTGTGGTAATTCTGGGAGACAAATCTGTCCCTTCAGCAGGTTCTATTAAGGCCACATAACAGGTTAAGGTATTTAGAACGAGTAACCCATGAGCCATTGGACTAATGGACATGCAGCATTTCCAATAAAGCACAGTCAGATAGTCTTATATGGAAGGCAGAGATCACCTCTGAGTAGTCTGCATGAAATAGAGTACAGCGACATTCATTTCAGCTGATCCATATAGAACAGATGTTGAAGACTTTGAATTCTCCTTGTGAGGAACCTTTGTGGGCTTTTCAACTGCTGCAGGTGTTTGGAAAAGTACATATCAAAAGGGGTACTGTACTCAACTATTGGCCCGATGAGGGAAGAGTACAGGGAGGTTATAACTTTTTTTCTGGAGGTAATGTCAGATTGCCCTTCTTACCACTGTGGAGATATAATGATCAAAGGTAAGGTTGCTGTCAACTTGTGTGTCCAGGTCTCTCACCACTGAGTGCATGCTCAGTGTGTTTCTATTTATGTGGTAGTTAGCCAGAACATTGCTATTACCGAAAGGGATGACAATACATTTTTTCTGCATTAAGTTTAAGGCCGTCACTTTGGCACCAATCATTTGTTTGCATAATACCCTCTTGTAGGATGTTGACATTGTTTGGGGATTCTATGACTGCTCCCAGTTTGCAGTCATCAGCAAACTTTGTCAGCCACAGACCTTTAGTTTTTGCTTGTACTTTGGAAACACCACCAGTTACAGGTCTGCTGTTGGAAGTGGATTCCCCTCTTTTGACTGTATGGGTTCCATCGGTGAGCTAGTTAACGACCCACCTAACATACATGGGTTGATACCTAGCTGGGTGAGTTTGTCAATAATACCAGAGTGAGGAATAGTGTCAAAAGCCTTGATCATGTCCAGGTATTTTTCCCCTCGTCCAGGGCTCTGGTGACTGTCTCAAAGAAGTCCACCAGGTTTAACAGGCATGATCCCTTTGACAAATCCAAACAAAGTATGGTCAGGTGTTTGGAGATTACCTCTATCCTTGCTGATAAGGTCCATGATGATTCGCTCCATGGCCTTGCAGGTAAGGCTAGTCAGGCTAACAGGTCTATAGTTCTCAGGGTCAGTGGAAGCACCTTTGTGCAAGGGGATAACTGTGGCCTTTTTTCATTTAGCTGGGATGAAGCCGGTGCTTACACTATGATTGGAAAAAAAAAAGTACCCAATGGTGATGATAGTTTTTGTTGGATCCCATGTAGGATGCAGCCTGGGACGTTATGTCCCGTAGATGTTGAGTTTTTGGCCTTAAGAGAGGGCATATATAATCTGTTCTATAGAGATACAAGGTGGGGGCAGGTGGAAGGAATGTCATGGGGTATGTGTGGTGGGGACAGGGGAGGAAAGTTTTCACAGAACCTGTTGGCTAACAGGTTTGGCATGTCCACAGGCTCAGTGTATGTGGCATCATTAACTACCAGCTTGGCGCAAATCTGGGTTTTACCTTTTAGGCTGCGGGTGCAACTAAAGAACACTTTATGGTTGTCTTTAATTGAGGACGCTAATTGGATTCATAATTTGCTTTGGAAAACTTCTTAAGAAGTCTTATTTGCTTTTTTAAGCTGAGGATGGATTGTTTGCAGTTTAGGGCACGCTCCCCCTTACTTTTGGAAAGCAATTTCTTCCTCTTATTGTAAATCCTGTTAATGGCGGCTGTCCACCAGACAGGTTTGGTCTTCCTCGAAGAGCATGTTTTTGTCCCATCAGGTACGGCCGCATCAATACAGTTACACAGGTGTTTGTAAAAAAGCACTGGTGTAGAACTCTATATAATTGCCAGTTCCAGCTGGGGGGGGGTGTAGTACAGCTATTTATACCATCCCTTAGAAGGATATAATCTGCTTTGGAGAAATTTTTTAGTTTAGTTGCTAATAGGTTCATAGGTTCATACTAGGCTATCTGCCCAAGGGCATTTATAAGCCTAGCCCATAGTTATTTGGCTTTCGCCTCCCCTTTAGTTTGAATAAAACTATGCCTATTATTTTGCTGTGCCTCTGTCAAGCAGTGACACTGAAGTAATCCCTGGGGTATATCTGCGATCCCCTATCCATTGGTCAAGATTCCTCTTGAACAAGGCCAGCGAGGTGCTCTGCCTCACATGTACCGGGATTTTGTTCCACAGCATAGGGAGTCTCTGGGTGATGAATCTGTCCCTCCAGCACGTTCTATTAATAACCGTGTCAAGGTTTAAGTCTCCGCCCTTGTGGTTCTGAGGGATCTAGATTTTTAAGGTGAAGCATATTCATCAAATCAGGGTTTGACATGGCCTTATATGTCAGGCACAGGTCACCTCTGAGCAAGCGGTATGAGACTGAATAGAGCTGGAGTTCTTTCAGTCGGGCAGCATAAGACATATTTTGAGACCCTTTATCCTTTTGGTGAGGAACTTTTGGGGCCTTTCCAGCTGCTGCAGGTGTCGGGTCAGATACATTCTGAATGGGGCATTGTACTCAATCATAGGTCTAATGAGTGATGAGTACAGGGGACGATGACCTCCCTTGATCTAGATGTGAATCCCTTCATGATCAGGTGGGCAATGTAGAAGGTTTTCCTAACTACTTTAGCAACATGAGTGACAAGCGAAGGCTACTGTCAACCTGGGTCCCCAGATCCCTGATGACTTCTTCTGTGCTCAGTGGATTGCCACCTATATGGTAGCTAGGGGTAACCTTGTTTTTCCCGAAGGGTATGACTATGCATTTCTTGGCATTTAACTTTAGGCCATGGCTCTGGCACCAGTTATCCGTTTCTGTGAGGCCCTTCTGAAGGATATCTGTGTCAGATGTGTTTTTGACTATGGCGCCCAGTTTGCAGTCATCTGCAAACTTTGTCAGCCATAACCCTCCTGTGTTTGCTTGTACTTCAGAAAAGTAGATGCCGAACAAGAGTGGACCCAGGACTGAGCCCTGTGGGACACCACTTGTGACAGGCTTTGAGTCTGACATGGCTCCAGCAACTCTGACCCTGTGGGTTCTGTCACTTAGCCAGTTTGCAACCCATCTTGTGATGTATGGGTTTACATTCAAGCTGATGAGTTTTTCGATGATACCTGAGTGGGGTATTGCGTCGAAGGCCTTTGCCTGGTCAAGGTAGGCTGTATGGACTGCCTTTCCCTCATCAATGGCCTTGGTGACTGTCTCGAAAAAGTCAACCAAGTTTAAAAGGCATGATCTGCCTTTGACAAAGCCAAACTGGGTTGGATCCAAAGTCTGCAAGTTCCCTATGTCTTTATTTATGGGTTCCATTATGATCCTCTCCATGGCTTTGCAGATAAGGCTTGTCAAGCTAATGGGACGGTAATTTCCAGGGTCGGTGGAGGCACCGCCCTTGTGAAGTGGGACCACAGTCGCCGTGCGCCACTCCTTGGGTACGTATCCTGAGGTGAGGCTAAGATTAAACAGCTGTCCTAACTGCGGGTTTAATTCCTCATTGAGTTTGTGGAGCACACAGCCGGGGACATCATCCGGTCCCATGGATGCTGTGTTTTTTGCTTTGGAGAGAGCAGTTCTCACCTGGGCGTTGGAGATGTTTGGGGGCTGCAATCCTCTGGTATAGATATCTCTCCTTTTGGGGAGGGAGAAGTTTGCACTGAACCTGTCAGCCAGTATGTTGGCAATGTGTGTAGGTTCAGTAATCTTCACATCATTTTGAACTAATTCTGAGCATATCTGGGAGTTTCCTCCTAGATTTCTAACATAGCTAAAGAAGGCCTTATGATTGTCTTTTGAGTCCTTGGCGATTTTTCTCTCAAAATTTGCCTTGGATGATTTTATGAGAGCTCTTAGTTTTTTACTTATAATGATCAAAGGTGTCTTACCTTTCAAGGATTTTGCTCTATCTTGTAGTAGCTTCCTCCTTTTGTTGTAGAGCTTGTTTATGGCTGGGGTCCACCAGACTGGACGCTTGCCTTTGGTACAAAGAGTCTTAGTTTTGTTTGGGATTGCCTGATCCATGCAGTCCTGTAGGTGCTGGTAGAAGGCATTTGTAAGTGATTCAGCGGTTTGAGTAATGTTTACCACTGGCTCAGGGGCCTTAAAGGAGACCACACTAGTTTTTAGAAGTGTGAAGTCGGCTTTTGAGAAGTTTTTCACTGTGGTCTTTTTTATTTCAGGTGGGGGCGGGATGAGGACCTCCAGCGAGATTAGTTTATGATCTGATCTCACTAGTGAGGGGTATACTTCCGGTGTTGAACATTGCGATCCCATGTTCGTGATGATGAGATCAAGTATGTTTTCTCCTCTTGTGGGGATGGTGACTAGCCCAAAGGTTCCTGGAGTTCATAAACTCAATTGCCATGGAACAACTAGAGTGTTTGGGCTTGAGTAGTGTTCCCAGTCTATATTAGGGTAGTTGAAGTCACCTAGTATGATGGTGTTTGGAGATACATTTATCCCCTCCATTGTTTTCAAGAAGGCCATGTGAGGTTCCCGAGTTTGAGAGGGTGGCCTGTAACATGCTACAAATTGCAGAGCAGTCTTGCCTATGGTTAATTGCACCTGGATGGTCTCCGATGCATCGTGCATTGCCACCAACCTTTTCGAATGAGACTGATTTGTGGTCATATCTGACAAGAGAAGGAGGGGGTGCTACAGCTGTCCCCCATATTGGTAAGCACCAGATCCAGGACATTGGCAATGTTGGAGCCCCTAGTTGGGGTGTCCACCACATGGTCCAGGGCCTTGGAGTTAATGAGCTAGAGCAACCTTTGGGCAATTAAAATCACCCAGAACCATGGCATTTGGATGCATCTTGAAGGACTCCGGTAGATCCAAGTAGGCAGAGTCAGTGTCTAGATGTCCTGTACCTGGCAATGACTTGAATAAATGTCCTACCAAACACTTAGTTGCACCTGAAGTGTCTCCAGGGAATCATACTGTTTAACCAATCTGGAAGTGTATTCACCTTTAATGAATATTGATACACCACCTCCTTTAGTTTTCACGCCTTCCGTTTGTGGTTTAAGCATATGGTAGGAGGCATAACCCAGTATGGCTGGGGTGCTGTCCACAACCTTGAACCAGGTCTCTGACTGCACAGATGTCAGTATCTTCCAAGGTAAAGACTGTTTCCAGTGAGTGCAGTTTCATGCTATGATTCCTAGAGTTTAGCAGCATAACCATGAGGTTGTTTTTTTTTATGAAATTTTTAGATCAGGAATTCTGTCCTTGCGACATTGCCTAAAAAAGGCATTATGAGGATGGCAAGAGCCTTTGCCAGTAGCCGAAATCCCAGGGGTGACAGATGAAGACTATCGCTGGAAAAGCATTGAGGTCCATCTATCATGTCAACCCAGGCCGACAGACACTGGATCTCCTTAGACTGACACCAGAAACTAATCCAATTATTGAAGTCATTGACTTTCTGTTTATACTGTAGTATCATCTTAGGTGGGGGTAATATGCTGCTCAAGGCTAGGGACATACCTGCCTGTGACACATAAGAGAGCTCAATTATGTCTCTCTTCATGTAGTATACGGAGGTACGTCTCAAGTCGTTCACACCAAAATGTACTATGATTGAATCATAACGGTACTTGTTCACAGATTTGAGCGCCTGTGTGATCAGACGAATCCTGGCAGCAGAAAGACAATTGACTGTGACTTTCTCCTTGTTCAGCCTGGTGAGGTGGACATCTCTGTCTCACTACAGAGTCTCCAATGACTAAAATATCTGGAGTGGATGTGTATTGCCTTGTGCTCGTGTCATTACGTGCACTGAGTGTTTTGGGTGTTATGGTTGGTTTAGTATTGTGTGTGTTTTGGAGGCCTCTGGTGTTTAGGTAGATTTTTTGTGAGTACCTCCGCATATGTTGGTCTTTATGTATGCTCTGTGCCATGAGTAGGAGTTGTGGTACATGGGTTGACAACCCGCTCTGTATTGCTGTCTATTGCACGAGAAAGCTCTTATTCCAGATTCATAATGTAGTTGCATCTCTTACAAATGGTACAGGAATAATTTAGAAGTAGGGGGGTTGTCAGTGTACATGATGCCTCAATAGACCCATGTCAACCAGGCTGGTGGGGAAAAAATGAGGGAAACTGACAGTTCACGATCAAAGAATAAACTGGGTCTGGCTATAACACTTGAAGAAGGAATACAGCAGGGGAAGGTATTAGTAGGTTTAGGCATGAAGAGCTTGGGCTTAGGTAATATTTGAGAGGCTAGAGAGCAGGCGGTTGTACCCAGCAATCCCTCTGAACCAGTTTATGCTTGTTTACGGCTGTTTGTGCATCGCACAATGCTGCACAAACACAGGCTTTTTTAAAGCAGAAAACCAGGAAATAGCCAAAGTTCAAATTATCCAATCAAAAAGCCCTAAACAGAGACCTACAACAGCAACTCTAGCTAGATCAGTCCAAACTGTTCCTTCATACCACAAGGGTATTGGGGGGGGGGGCCTCTCCAGACAAAATATTAACTGCTTTACAAGCTCTACAGGTCACAAACAGTGCAAGAGTCAGCAAAAATCTGAACCTAGTCTATGCTAGCATTTTTCAAGTGCAGCAAACAAGTAAAATGAACAGTAGTAATTACAGTTGTAAGAGGAATATGTCCCCTAGTCCTGCAACAACCATGAGAGGAATATTAAATGCCCTGATTCGGAGGTACTTTCTATATTCTGTGCCTATGAATGAGGTGCTGCACAGACTCTCAAGCAACTTAAGTGTTAAAATCATCTCTACCCTGTGATTCTGCAAATGCACACACATACAATCGCGGTCTCACACTCATGGATTCATGTATGTTTACAAACATTCGGAATTTCCATAACATTCATTCACAGCATTAATTTGTAAAGCAAATGCACAAACATGCAGTCAAGTTAATAAAACTCAAAGAGTTCTCCCACTCATAAAACACCCATTTATTCACATATATCGACAGTCTATGTCACTTGCTCAAAAACATCTCCCATCATGTTCACAACACACACTCACTCATTCATTCTTACACGCATATAGTTCACATCACTCACTTAAATTATTAGCAGCTACGCAGAAGACAATTAGCAGCATTTTGCAAGAGATGGGGTAATCTACTTGGTGATTATGGGTGGGATTCATAAACATTAACCTCTTAGTAGAAATGGGAGCAAGTCTTTAGGGGTGATATGCAGCAGGAAGTTATGTTGCCACTTTCCTCACAGGCAATACTACTGCACAGTTCTGATCAGTTTAAAGTGATTTGTTCATATTTATAAGTACATCACAGCATTTATCAAATTAGTGTCACAATGCACTTGTATTACTTTCATCCCTTAATTATTTCAGCCATTTTTAATTAAAAAAAAAAACTTTGTAAACTTTTTTACTAAACCAAGGCCCAAATAAATTTAGTTCATCCCTTAGGATAATGTAAGGCGTGTCTATAGACTTTAATGGATGCACCACTGCGTATACAATGTGATGCATCCAATAAAGTTTATAGACGTACTGCACACTTTCCCTATGTTGAAGACAGAGGTTAAAGTTTATTGTTCAGTCTCAGTAGCACAATCATGGTGAAAGCAGTATTTGAAAAAACAGCAATGGAAAACATTCGCTAATGTGGGGAAATGCTGTTCAGCACTTCCTGCGCCACAAAGTGGTGGCAAGGTACGCTTTACTTCACGACCAAATCACTTTAAAATGACAATTTCTGTATGAAAAAAAAGTGTGTGTAGAATGGAAATGACTATGCTGTACTCGCAAAGTTTCTGATTTTTAATCAAAATAACGGACATGGGTGTTACACACCCTAACGGTGCCTGACTTATCAAAACTTTCAACAGAATCTGAAAGACTTTACTGGCAAGTCAGTGAAACTTATATAATGAGTTTTAGTGACCTAGAACTTAGTTAAATTAGTAGTGTAGGAAAAAGTCCTCTAACATGGAGAAGGGGAACAGGGTGAGGATGGGCAGGAACAAGGCTTTCATGGGTTACCTGTTTTGTCTTTCAGGCTCATCTAGGGGCTTCAGTGTGTTGGACATTAATAGTGTGCTACATCTTTGAACGAAACATGTGGAAATTAGAAATCCACAGGTGTGAAAAATGTAAAAAAAATGCATATTGTAAAATAATACATTCTAGATGACATTACAAGTACAATTTAGCTGCTGGGATGTCTCAAAACATATCCAATATTAAAGGCATCATTAAGCCCAGGACTGATGTTGCCTCTTAGTCTAAGCTGCTAGCACATTAACAAAGAATAATGTCTCCACATCACCTCCTTGAATGTTTTTATCAACATATTCTAATATAAAAAATGAAATTAATTAAAATTTGAACACTGAGTTGACTGTTTATAAAATACATTTGTTCTTCGTTTATCTTTAAAAGTAGAGACGTTCGCATACCCCAGTGACAGCTTGAGGAACATCATACTAATGTAGAATCCCTTACAGCTGCCACATTGGGCTTACTGTACAATGTACACTGTGCTATGATCAAAATGTCCTTTTAATCCTAGACTCTTACCATATGTGGAGACCACGGTTTAAGTGTCATATATTTACAATACTTCCGCGGTGGTGCAGCTGTAGCATTGTTGCCTCACAGCAAGAGGTTCTCCCGTTCGATCCTTGGCTGGAGCGCCTTCTGTGTGGAGTCTGCACATCCTCCCCGCGGTCAAGTGGCGTTCGAAAGGCATGTATTCATTCAAAGGATGGGCGTTGGGCTGCACCTCGGCACCGTAAAAGTCGACTGCAAATCATTAGCGGACCAGAGTTCCGCTGTGGCGATCCCTAACCGGGAAAAGCCGAAAGAAAAACAACATACATGTCTAGTAGTTTGTGGGTTCATGTACCCAGATTAACATCATCCCACCTGATCTCAAAACATATTTTGAGACTGGTGTTCCTCTTATACACATATTCTGGCACCCTTCCTACTATGACAAATACCTCTGTGTGCCCCTTAAGAATGCTGTGGTTATTTTGTTATAATTTGTTTGCTTGGGTCTCATTTGATGAGAAGTCCCATTCCTGTTCCCAGGCCAGAAGATTAAGTAGACAGACAGACACCATCACCAATTGGGAGAGTAAAGAGTGTGGGAGAAACTAGTTGTGCCAATGTACACTATATATACACTTTAGGGGATTGGTGTTTGTTTAAAGTGGGTGAGTATATCCACACGGGTCTACTTCAAAACATTTAAATTTCATAACGTTGAAATTCAAAACATTGAGACCATAACATCGAAATCCCAAAACACTGAAAACCCAAAACAATGAAAACTCAGAACATTGAAAGTGTGCTTCATAACATTAAAAACTACAATGCACATGCAAATAACATCCCCTTCACCTGTAACACCACCTAACACACTTTCTATTACATTTCTGCAGGGGTGGTAAGCTCCCCTGCACCCCCACCCACGTAAAATAAATATACCAACTCCAAGATCGCAGTACGGTGGAAAAAAGTTAATTTCCTAACCTCAATGTATTGCGATCACCATACACTGAGGTTAGGAAATTAACTATGAAAGATGAAAACAAATTCTATCCACTGTGAGTATCGGAAGCTTTTCATTCCCTTCAGATGATTCTCAGTCTCTGTACTGAACAGTAATAGGCTTTTAAGTCAAGAAAGCCCACTCTGGTTTCTTCACTAATCACAAGTCACGAGAGCCAGCAAACAGCTATGCTAGAGCTTATTAATTTAGCAACCTCTTCTACTGCATGCATTCATTCATTTACCATGGTTAACCAGTCAGACGAACTGGTCCAGGGACCCTTTTCAATCACCACCCGAGCCCAAAGACAACTGCAAACATTCAAAATTAGTATTTTGACACACATACGTATACACTGCATGCAAGGTAACTGAACATAGAGTCAACAGGTGTCCTGTACATGCAATTGCACTTGAATATACACTTTATAAAACATACATTCATCTAGGTGTGACAAAAGATATACAAACTGTGTAGTATGACATACACTGTACAGCACAGATGTATGTGGCTATAAGTTAACATCAGTACATTCTAAATTATGCATAATTATGAGTGGCATTACTTGTAGCCATCACTTCACAAAAGTTATTACATACTTAACATACAGGCAAATAATTCTGTAGTACATTGAATGTGGTGATTATGCTCTGAATACAGCAAAAAGATAAACTAATATACACTGTCAAACTTATTTTGATCTAATTTTGTGCTGTAGAACAAAAAACACCCACCACAAAAAAGGTCTGACAACTTTGAAAGTTTTAATAACACTTTGCAAAATGTTTTTGGCTGAGGAGAGTGTTCTAACACTTTCGAAGCTGAAGACTGATCAGAGGTACACTTGGCTTCTGGCTGCTATCTGTAGGGCAAGTGTCAAGTGTATTACAGCTGTGAAAGCTGTAAAACACTTTATATTCCTTACATTTTTCACCCTGTCTCTAACTGGTAATATATCAGAACAGCTAATGCTCTGTGTATTACAAAGAATCATGAAAATGTTTCTCTGATCATAACCAATTTTGCGTACTAAAATGGATGTCAAGATTCAGTTCTCAACCTTCACTTTAGTGTGTGTGTGTGTGTGTGTGTGTGTGGGGGGGTACCCACTAGTTAGCAGTTTAAGCTAAAAAGGTCCTTGCATTTTTTGGGATACACTCAGCTTTACACAGGGGTATACTAACATTTTTGTTAAGAAGTGAAAGATATTTTGCTTTATGCAGTTTGCAGCAGTGACGGGCTTTCAGCTGAGTTAAGGGCTATTACCGGTAGTGCATAATTCAGACAAGGGGTTAAGACATTTATTGTAGATGCCCTCCTATCCTCTGCAGTTAATTGTAAAGGTTGCTTTACATATGAGACTGATACAGAAAACTTTAAGAAAATAATCAGTTTTGTAATAAATGCTATGGTAAATCAGGTGTGATTGATCATATTCAAATCTGCCCTTTCCCAAAGATTAAAACTTAACTAATTCAGCAGTTCAGACTGCTTTAACCTAAATATGTCAGTCAACTTAAACAGATGACAAAATTCTATCAGTTATGCTTGTTAGTAAAGCAAAAGGGAATTTGGGTGACTTAATTAATTTGACAAATTTTGAGAATGAAAGAGATACTCAGTTGTGAGAAACTGTATTGAATGATGCTATGTTATACAAAGCAGATAAATATTTTCCTGCAGCTGATCCGACAATAAATCAGGGTAGAGGTGATGCACTTAGCAATAATGGTTGTGTCCACTAATAAAAGCTTATGGAGTGAGACAGAAGAATGTTCAATCAATATTTCTGGTACTCAGTCTCTTAAGTGTCAGTGTAAGGCGATAGATGGAAATCAGTCTACACTAATGGTAAGCAATGATTCTATTGTCTATGAATCTAGTGGCAATATAGCTAATTATAACACCAATATTTACAACTGTGTGTAGATACTGGGGACTCGTTATTAAGGAGTGTAAGGAACCTTATTCTGAGAATAAACAGAGAACAGGTCAGGGTCTCATCTTAATGTAGTAGCAATATGTCAAATATTAAAGATATTATCAAATGCTTATTTACAAAGGGAACAAGATATGACCTTGTCATTGTTGCATGTGGATGTAACAATGTAGGAAGACCTAATGATGCATTCCAAGTGACTGTTAAACATTAATAATTACTGATTTAAGTAAACATTTAAAATTTAAGTTAGTTTTCAATGATCTTCTAATTCCATATTTTCAGGGTGAGATTAGATGACAAGCAATGTCTTTCACAACTTGGATGAGGTGTAAATCTTTACATTAACTCTGTTCAAGTAATCAATCTTTGGGAATTGTTTGATGAAAAAAAAAATAAGTTCTTTAGCAAGGACAATTTGCACTTAAGTAATTTACACAACATAATTTACACTCAGTTGACTAAGTATTTTTTTTAAGAGTCCAGTCACGGACTGTAAATGATAATAAGGCAAGCTTGAAATGTCTTCTGTTAGATACTTACAGTTAAAATATTAAATAAAATTTAGAGGCCTGTATAGCTGATAAGACTGATGTGTTATTGATTACAAAAACTTACTTTATTTGCAATAACAAACTAATAGTAATACCAGGTTTCTCTGTTCATTATAATTTTACAACTGATAGGAGGGGAGGTGGAGTGTCTATGTAACCAGTAAGTATTATTTCATCACAAAATTTAATGACATGGTCTCTAAACTTCTCATAGTGTACAATGGTGTTGGTGGAACTAAAATGCATATAGTAATATTTTACCAGTCTCCTAGTATTTTAATGAAGATGGGTGAGCAACTTTTAAATCTTACTAGGAAGAGTTTTCTGGATATGGTGTATTTAATTGCTGGGGACCTAAATACTCCTAATGCAGATTGGGTAGCACCTGCTACATCATCAAAGGCATTAAACTGCTTAAAAATCTGACAAATGGTTATACCCAAATGGTGAATGGAGCAACTAGAGGAACTTACTAGATGTTATTTGGCTCTCTAAGAGATTAAATCTGGATTAGTGCTAAGTTGGGAAACTCCAACCACTTAAGTGTAAGCGTTAAGGTTGTTTGCACAAGTCCTAAGTTGTTTGAGCATCATGAAATAGTGAAAAAATGTTATCTGCCAGAGTTTGAATCAATTAATGAGGCTATTGAAACTTGGGACTGGTACACAAGTGTTGAAAATAAAGATAGAAGTGAAAATTTGAATGGTTTGTACAACGTTGCTAATAACTTGATAGACTATCATGTCCTAGTTGGAGTGAAACACCCTGTTAAGGGAGACAGACATTCCTGGTGGAATTTGAAGTATCTGAACAAAAAAAGGAAAAGATAAATTTGTGGAGAAAATACAAAATACTCCTTTAGTTTCAAATAGGAACAATTACAATAAATTCAGAAATAATGTACCGCATCACTATTAAAACAGTAAGATTAAATTATGAGATACATTTAACAACTAATCTGAAAATAACAAGAGAGGCTTATATAGACATTTAAGACATCATAGTCTAGATGATTCTTCTAGTATAGCATTGAGAGATGGGTCTCGAACAATCACGGACTCAAATGTATTAGTGAATTTGTTTGCAGATGGTTTGTTTAGCAATTGCACCTAAAGGAATCTTGGGAAATGACTTGCCTATACTAGTTAAAGGCACTTATCCCAATACGACTGTGAAAATAGCAAAGGAAGCCTCATCTACAATAACTCAAAATTCAGCAGCAGGAACAGATTGTCTTTTTTTTTTTTTTTTTTTTTTAAACACAAAGAAACATCTTTGACTTATCACTTATGACAGATAATTATACATTTATATAAATGAAAACAAACCATTTTGATATATTTTCAGTTGCAAACATTATACACACCTTATAATCTAATCTATACAGTCATTGTCAGTCAAATGTTACATAGCTCATTCAAGTCCTGCCTTTCCTTGAACTTCATTCCTCCTCAAAAACATTATTCTGCATGTACGGTTCCTAAAGTTCCCAATTTTTCTATGTAATTGGCTCACACCCTTTTCTAAATATTCCACCTCTAGTTGCTTTATCTTTGTACTATCTTTACTACCTTCTAGTATATTTGGTTTGGACTTTTTCTAGTAATTGCTTTTTTGGCAGGCACCAGAATTAAACTTAGTAAGGCCTTACTAGGTCAAGGCAATTCCAATTCTCTGCCACAGCTCAGAAAATTTCCTTCTTCTTTCGGCTGCTCCCATTAGGGGTCGCCACAGCAGATCAACTGTTTCCATTTCTTCCTGTCCTCTGCATCTTGCTCTGTCACACCAACCACCTGCATATCCTCTCTCACCACATCCATAAACCTCATCTTAGGCCTTCCTCTTTTCCTGTTACCTGGCAGCTTCACCCTTAGCATCTTTTTCCCAATATACTCTGCATCCCTCCTCAGCACATGTCCAAAGCAACGTAATCTTGCCTCTCTGGCTTTGTCTCCAAACCTTCCAACCTGGGCTGACCCTCTAATATACTTATTCCTAATCCCGTCCATCCTCGTCACACCCAGTGCAAATCTTAACATCTTCAACTCTGCCACGTCAAGCTCCGACTCCTGCCTTTTTGTTAATGCCACTATCTCCAACCCATATAACATAGCTGGTCTCACTGCCCTCTTGTAGACCTTCCCTTTCACTCTTATTGGTACTCATCTGTCACAAATCACTCCTGACACTTCTCTAACCACTCCATCCTGCCTGTACTCTCTTCACCTCTTCCACACTCACCATTATAAACCAAACGAGCAGCCAAATAAGAGCCGAAGCGGATGAGCATAGTTTATTCACACAAAATACACAGAATGAATGCTACAAATAATACAATTGCGTTTTCATATAAAACACTTCTTCAGATGCTGTAAACACACTTTTAATATTTTTTACAAATAGTTGAATTTTAAAAATTTTATTTAATTTTATTTTATCCATATTAATGAGGTTGATTGGTTATCCAATAGTAAATTTAGTTAGAGTGTTGTCATAGTATATAAATGAGATGATTTACGTGTGTTTACAGCATCTGAAGAAGTGTTTTATATGAAAACGCAATTGCATTAATCTGTAGCGTTCATTCCGTGTATTTTGTGTGAATAAACTACGTTCATCCACTTCGGCTCTTATTTGGCTGCTCGTTTGGTTTATAGTTTCCAGTCTTTTTTGGAGCCATTTTTCGTTGGCACACCCACCATTACTCTGAACTGTTGATCCCAAGTATTTAAAGTCATCCACCTTCACCACCTCTACTCCCTGCATCCTCACTATTCTTCTATCCTCCCTCTCATTCACACACATATGTTCTGTCTTAGTCCTGCTGACCTTCATTCCTCTTCTCTCTAGAGCATATCTCCACCTCTCCAGGGTCTCCTCCACCTGTTCCCTACTCTCACTACAGATCACAATGTCATCTGCAAACATCATAGTGCACAAGGACTCCTGCCTGATCTCGTCTGTCAACCTGTCCATCACCACTGCAAATAAGAAAGGGCTCAGAGCTGATCCTTGATGTAATCCCACCTCCACCTTAAACGGATCTGTCACTCCCACCACAAACCTCACCGCTGTCACACTACCTTCGTACATATCCTGTACCACTCTTACATACTTCTCTGATACTCCACACTTCCTCATACAATACCACAACTCCTCTCTACGTACCCTGTTATATGCTTTCTCTAAGTCCAGAAAGACACAATGCAACTGCTTCTGACCTTCTCTGTACTTCTCCATCAACACTCTCAGAGCAAACATCACATCTGTAGTGCTCTTTCCTGGCATGAAACCATGCTGCTGATCACTAATCATCACCTCCCTTCTTAACCTAGCTTCCACTACTCTTTCCCATAACTTCCTGCTGTGACTGATCAGTTTAATCCCTCTGTAGTTACTACAGCTCTGAACATCACCCTTATTCTTAAGAATCGGTACCAAAACACTTTCTCCATTCCTCAGGCATCCTCTCACTTTCTAAGATTTCATTAAACAATCTAGTTAAAAACTCCACTGCCATTTCACCTAAACACTTCCATGCTTCCACAGGTATCTCATCTGGACCAACAGCCTTTCTATTACTTGCTAATCCACTGCACTTCATGATTCACTATCCGCACATCATCCAACCTTCTCTCCCTCTCATTCTCTTAATTCATCAGCCCCTCAAAGTACTCTTTCCATCTGCTCAACACACTCTCCTTGCTTGTGAGTACATTTCCCTCATTATACTTTATCACCCTTACCTGCTGCACATCTTTACTAGCTCGGTCCCTCTGCCTAGCCAATCGGTACAGGTCCTTTTCTCCCTCCTTAGTGTCCAACTCTTAATAAGCCTTATCCTTAGCCTTCACCACCTCTCTCTTTGCCATGCACCTCATCTCCTTGTGCTCTTATCTAATTTCTTCACCTCTCTGACAATCCCACCTCTTCTTCACCAACCTCTTTCTCTGTATACTCTCCTGTACTTCTTCATTCCAGCACCAGGTCTCCTTGTCCTCCTTCCTCTTTCCAGATGTCACACCAAGCACCTTTCTAGCCATCTCTCTTACTAGCTCTGCTGTAGTTACCCAGCTATTCTGTAACTCTCCACTGCCACCCAGTGCCTGTCTTAACTCTTCCCTGAAATCCACCTCACAATTACCCTTTTTCAGTTTCCACCATTTGATCCTTGGTGCTGCCCTCACACTCATCCTCCTCTTCTTGATCACCAATGTCATCCTACAAGCCACCATCCTATATTGCCTAATTCCTTACTTACACCAATTTGTTCATGTGGTATTTCTGACATAGTAGTCTGCAGGGAATATTTTAAAGTCTGCCAGCTCATCACACTCCCCCAAAATATACTCTCAATTACCTCTTTCTTCCCTATCATACCTCCAACATTTGCCATACACTTGAGGAAAAATTCTTTGGAATCTGCTTTGGGTATAAAAATATCTATGCAAACACTTCCAAGCAAAGATTCCAAATCTTTTAGACTGTTTTTTTCATATCTGGGAGCTATCTATATATATCTATATATATATATATATATATATATATATATATATATCTATCTATATATCTATATATCTATATATCTATATATCTATATATATATATATATATATATATATATACACACACACACACACACACACACACACACACACACACACACACACACACACACACACACACACACACACACACACACACACACACACACACACACACACACACACACACACACACACACACACACACACACACACACCTAAATGGGTTTCTTTCTGAATTGCTTATTCAATCTCTCTTCCTGATCCTTTCTAACTTCCTCGGATTCCTATAGCTATCATGAATATGAATATTTTATACACCCTACTAATTAATCCTTTAGTAAAAGCTTCTATTCTAGATAAAATTCTACTAAAAACTCTACCAGATCTGGTCTTTCACTTAGGATCCCCCCAGATTGTTTTCTCTTTCCCTATATTCATATGCGAGTTACTGCCAACTATGCCAGGAGAAGTAGGGCAGTGGATGTGTAACATATGCTAGCACAGCTAGATGGACTTTTGTAAAGAATTACATGTCACTTGTATATCAAACTGATTTGTACAGGTGCTTGTGTTGAAAATGTATTTGTAAAGCTGCTTGTGTTAAAAACTGCATCAACAGTGGTTCCTGCTGGACAGAAAAAAATGTACCTGTATGTCAGACTATACTGTAACTGTTGAAATGAATATACTGTAACAGAGGATATTGGAAGAGAAGAGGTTAATCTCAGTCCAGCTAACATTGAAAAATAGTCTGAAGTTAAATTACCTGGCTTAGGCCATAAAGATTGTACCTTACAGTTCTGACTGCAGCCAAAGACAAAAATGTCTGTGAAAACTGGACTAGGAATCCTACTGTATTGTCCTTAGGGGTGAACTAATTACTAACCTGGAAGGGTGGACATTTGTAAAATAGTTTTATAGCTACCAAATGCTATAAGACATCTTAGCAAAGCGCTGTGTGTGTGGTATTATGACACCTATGTGCTAGATTCTGGTTCAGTTTCTAGTAAAGGGATTGTGTGGGGAAACAGTCAGATGACCAGATGTATGTGATGTCATTCTGTAATCCAGCACTGAAATGACATTTTAATACTACGTGAGACAGAAGTCTCAGGGCTGTCTGTTTGTGAAACCTGACAAAGAAGGACCCCTCACTCACTTTATCTTGCCTTGGTCTAGTTAGTGAACTAGGGGACAGTAATTCTCTAGATCAATCAGAAAAATATAGCGAGATTAGTTAAGTATTGTTTTTCTGTATCCGTGTGAATCTTTTCGTTGGTGTTATTTTTAATATTTCCTACGAGTGAAACTCTGGTGTTTATTGTAAACAGATACTCATGGTCTTTTTATTATTTATTATTAAATATATTTAAACTTTTCATTGTGGCTGATCTTTTAGGGAATATTTTAACCTTTGAGAGTACTTATATTTATTTGGTGACACCGTGGCCACTCCTGAAAGCCTTGCTGCATTGGTCAAACACTACAATTTGCATTAGTATTAATTGGGTACCCTTGTAAGAGCCTTAGATTAACTGGCTTTGGAGTGTTCTGGTGGCAGTATCTACCTTATAGTCTGGGCAGAGGGGGCATAGCTGGTAAATCTGTGCCAGCCTTTTGTGTGTGAGTGAAAATCAAATCTCAAAGAGTGTGTGTGTCAGCTACCTGGAGCAGGGACACAGAACACTGGTTTCACACAGAAGGGGATGGAGGACTTGGCTTGGAACACTTGACTGAGGACTCAACTCTACAGCTGTGTCAGTGGGAAGTCTTATTTGGGGCCTGAAGAGAGAGAGATGGAAACTCAGCCCCAGGACTGAGTGTGTACCCTGTGTGTTCTTGAGGGAAATTGTGCTTGGTGCATAGAGCTGCATCTGGAAATAGTGTGTGCATCTATCTTTGTTCCAAGTAAAATCCCCTCACAATTGCCAGTGGTGAAGATCAAGGCTCCTTGATTACTGGCCCAGAAGAGGAGTGTCACATCTTAAATCAGTACCGGAGAGGAAAGTCAATCTCTAGCCTGCAGTTCAAGTGAATTCTCTGTCTCTTCCAATTCTATTACCTTTGCCAATCGAACTATTTGCTCCCAAATACCTTGGTTTCTTTGCCATTTTTCCAGTAAATTCCAGTACTCTTGCCTATTATTTGTACCCCTAATTACAGTCATCGCTATCAGAAGAATCTCCTTTCTCCATTCCCATGTTGGCTAAATTCTTAGAATACTTTCTGCTACTTCATGAATATAATACTCTGCTTGGTTACAGCTATTCTCCTCAATGATCTGCATTCAAAACCCAGTTTCTCCTTGTTTCTTGAGCTCCCCCCTGTATCATCATCCTTTTCCACTCTGAATTATAGCTTTCTGGTTGTGCTATGCAACTGTGTAGCTGTGAAATACCCCTTCAAATAAAGTAATCCCAAACCACCTTGTTCGACTGCAAGGATCAGTTTATCCCACTGGACTCTTGCCATCTTTCCCTCTTGGATAAAATCTTTCAACTCTTTATTAATTGCTATCCACTGATCTCCTCTGGGTGAGAAAAATATGACTGAACTGTGTATAAAACTAAAATTAAACATTTTCACTGTTTGTATCTTGCTATGTATATCCACAAAACACAGCTTCAAATTTCTCAGTTTGTATATTATCTTTTTAGTCTCTTCCCACATATCCATAGATGCCATAACAGAACCCTTTTTAATCTATACTCCTAAATACTTCATTTTACCATGTTCCCATAAATATGGGTATTGTTGAACCAATAATGTGTAGGTGCACAGGTTACAACTTTTGCCTTTGTTTTATCTTCATTAATTTTGTATCCTGACTTGACAATGTGTCAGACTGAAATGTCCTTTTTTGTTTTAACAGGTATAAAATATCACCTATAACTAAAGTTAACTTTGTTTGATTACCATACCAAATATCTCCTTGAATTTCTGAGTCCCTTATCTTTTCTTTGCAAATGGTTCTAACTGCAACAGAAATAACAAGGGAGGAAGAGGACACCCCTGCCTGGTTCCCTTGCTCAAACAGAACTTACCAGAGAGGACCCCCCCCCCACTCTAATTTTCACCTCCGATCCCTCATACATCCTCCTAATCAATCTTATAATTTTATCAGGGAAAACAAATGCTTCCATTGCCCTACCCATAACATCACACATTACTCTATCAAATGCTTTCAATGCATCAAGACCCACCAACAGTGGCATTCTCTTACATTCTGCTACTCTCTGGTTCATCATTGTTCTGTTAATGTTGTCAAATGTTTGCCTCCCCTCCACAAGACACATTGATC
Source organism: Protopterus annectens (assembly GCF_019279795.1). NCBI lineage: Eukaryota > Metazoa > Chordata > Ceratodontiformes > Protopteridae > Protopterus > Protopterus annectens. Next base: position 1,297,514,876 of record NC_056743.1, on the reverse strand, counting down.
CATATTATCCTTTTTAGCCATTATAGACAAACACTTTATAACCATAGTTTAGTATCAAAATGGTCTATATGAAGCTATATCTCATGGGTCTTTATAATCTTTAAAATGAAATAAAAATCCAGGCCACTAACGTAGGTGAAAAATCTTTATAAATCCACAGATGAGCGCTTTCGTCTGATAACAAGACTTCTTCAGATGAAAGCACCAGTGCTACACACAACCATATATACTTGAAACAATTAACATCAATTAAACTTTAAAAGAACATCATCATAAAATACACAGTCACGAATGAATATAAAATAATAAATACAAAATTCTTTTACAAGTACATATCATAACGTTAAAATAAAAATGCTTCCTACCCAGTAAGTGAAATTTAACTAAAAAAAAAACAAAAACAAAAAAAAATTCACTGCCTCTCTTCATACTGGAGAGTTGAAATTAAGCTGTTACTCAGTGTGCAGCCATCTTGGAAATCCCTGGACCTGATCTTCTTAATCGATATTTGATATGGAATCAACTTTTCAAATATTCTTGTTTAACTTATTTTTTATTTAACATTTGTTTACTGGGAAAGTCTGACTTGGAATGGAGACTACTTTCAGCAGAGGCCCAGGGGGAAACTCTCCAGACGCATGTCATATTTGTTCTAAAGAATAATTCAAGAAAGCATTTGTTCCTGAACCATGGAAGGAAGCTATAACAGTTCCCATTTTGAAAAATAAACTGGGATACATGGTAGAGAACCATCAACTCGCATATTGGGCAAGTGCTTTGACAGGACACTCTAGCTTTCTTGTAAGCAAGTTTTGGACTTATCTCTGAAATATATCAACATGGATTCCTTTCAGGAGATCTCTCATCACTAATTTGATAATTCTTTTTTATGAGCAGATTTCATTGAATAACTCATTAGCTGCTGGTGTTGTGTTTATGGATCTGGCTAAGGTTTTTGACTCCTTCCCCCATGAAACAGTTATAAGGATTTCAGTGAGAACTGATAACTCCTGATATACAGCTAAATGGCCATCTAAACTACTGGGTAGAACATACAGAGTGAGAATTTAAATTTCCTACTCCAAGCATAAATTAGTAGCCAGGTGAGTATCTCAGAAAACAGTCTTGGGGCCACTATTATTTAGTTTAATAATGCCAGGATGCCCAAATTTTAACTCTGTACGGTTAAGTCGCTGGCGATATTGAGATAGGGTAAGCAGTTACTAACACTAGTGATTGGTATCTGTTGCAATCTTACCTGAATAACTTACACAAATGGAAAACAACCAAAGGTATGAGACTTAACAACTGAAAATGTACCATTCTAACTTTTGGCCATGTACCATTCTAACTTTTGGCCATAATAATCAATATCCTTACACCCTGAGCAATCAAACTTGTGTTCCTTCTGAGGTGACAAGAGATCTAGGTATCATGGCAGATACAAAACTTTGAAGCTTGTGTGACAAACATTAGGAAAAAAGTTATGGTCTTATGATGAATGGCCTTTGATGCTTTTCAAAAAGAAATAGTCTGGTGTTACTATCTAATAACAAGTCTAAGACCTATTATTGAGTATGTGGTAATTTTATGTGCATTAAATGTTCTGCAACTGTAGAAGTTGGAATGGATTCAGAAAACCTTTACTAGACAGACAGTCAGATGGCTGTCATCATTTATCCTATGAAGAAATATATATATTTGTTACTGTATTCTTTGGCTTACCGGTTTCAAAGAGGTGACTTGTTATGATAAATAGATGCCTTAAGGACAAATTATTGGCCATCACACTAGATATTTATTTTACTGATTATAGTATTGGTACAAGGAATACAATTTAGATGTAAGAATTCTTATTTCCAATTCAGAGTTAGAGATCTTTTTTTTTCATATTACGACAGGAAGCAAGTGAAATTCATTACCTAGACATTTAAGACTGGCAAATGATTTATCAATATTTTAATAAGCATTAGATAACAGATTTTCTAAAATTCTACAATCTTCAGTGATATCCATTAGGCAAACTTTACATTTCCCAATATGGCCCTAAGTTTGTTAGTTTATCCATTCAGCCATTGAAAATAAAATCGAAGTTAAAGTGGATGCTGAAGCAGACACATTCACTGCCATAATGCAGACTGGTTATTTCAGACACTGACTGTCAATGTGGATTGCTAGCATCAGTGATCTGATAATTAAGTCTGGACTTGTGGCTTAGAGTTACAAGTAGAAAACACTTAATGTGGTCATAATTATTTAATTGTTCTCAGAGCTGAAGTATGCACAATAAAATGCCTATATTTTTTGGGAGAGGGGGGCAAAATATGTCTTAAAGCAACTAATCAAGCTAGCTTAGAAGGGATAGTATGTGTTTGCATAAAAAGTTACAGTATATTACTGCTGCCATTTTTTATATGAAAATAATCAGATATCAGAGATGTACATTGTCAATACAGTGGCTAAAAAAAGAAGTTATGTTCTTAACATACCGTTCCATCTGTGTTGTCAATCTTCATTCATTCGACAGTTGGGTTTCGGTTCTGTCCTTGGAACAGACTCAGCCGTCGTAACAAGCTAGCACAAGCCAGAAACTCTCAAGCTAAGGCTACCCATAGTGCCTCTCTTCCTTTCCCATCAAGTCTGCCCATAGAAATAAAAAATGGAACCTTTGAGCAACTGCCCTACTACAAAGCCAGGACTAGTTTTTAACCTCCAGGAGTCTTTGTAGGGGGTAGGATGTCAAGAATGAATGAAGATAACACAGACGGAACATTAATAAGAACGCAACTTCTTTATCTGATGTTGTCAATCTTCATTCGTTCATGACAGTTGGGACAGGGTCCCTAGCTAGTTTATGTCCAGGGAGGTCCTACGGAAGGATATTCCTGAGCACCGTAGAGCCAAACGATGTTCTTCCCCTGGAGACTATATCCAATTTGTAATGGGTGATAAAGTTATGAGGGGTAGCCCAGGTAGCTGTTGCGCACAGGTCATCCATGGAAGTTCTAGAATGAAAGGCCACTGAAGTGGAAACTGATCTGGTAGAATGAGGATTTACTTTAGCTGACAGACTCATTTTATTTTGATGATAAACAAAGGTGATGTAATCTCTCAACCACTTTGACAAGATGACTTTGAAAACTGGTTTGCCTAGTCGAGTACCTGAAAAAGACAGGAACAGTTGGTCAGATTTCCTGAATGATTTCATTCTAAGTAAAAACGTAATTGTCTGTGTATATCCAACAAATGCAAACAATATTCTCCTTTGTTTGTAAAATTTGGGAAGAAAACTGGCAGGTCAATGGACTGGTTAATATTTGAGTGAGACAACCTTGGGTAGAAAGGAGGGGTTATTCCTAAGGGATACTCGTTCTTTATGAAAAAATGATGTATGGGCGTTTTACACACAAAGCCTGCAATTCTGATATTCTCCTGGCTGAACTGATGGCTACCAGGAATAAGGTCTTCCAAGATAAAAATGTGATATCACAGGTGGCTGCTGGCTCAAAGGGCTGACAGATCAAAGTTTGTAAGATTAATGTCAAATTCCAAGGTTCAATGGGCTCTTTAAAAGGTGGCTTCAAATACATAACTCCCTTTAGGAAGGTTTTGCAAAGGTGGTGAGATATCAAGGAGAAATCATCGAAGCCATTATGGAAATCTGAAATAGCTGCTAAATGGACTCTGATAGTAAAAGCTGAGGCCCTGATTGGAGTAAACACCTTATTAATAGAGGCTGAAAAGGGATCAACCCCTTGTCCTTGAGACCCAATCACAAATCTGTTCCATTTGCTAAGTTAAATTTTCCTGGTGAACGTTTTATGGGAAGCCAGAAGTATCTTTTGTACTGAGAAAGATAAATTATTCTACCTGGAAATTACTGGAAGTGGAGGTAGCAAGCAGTCAGCTTGAGATTTTGTAGGTTGGGATGGACCAGCCCCTGTGGACGGGACAGCAGTCTGGGAGTTGGTGAGGCCGGAGAAAGGAGAACTAGACTTGACGAGGCCAATAAGGTGCAATGAGGATTACTTTGCTTTTCAACCGCTGTGCTTTCTTCAAAGGAAAAGGGAGGAAAGGCATAAAGCAGTCCCGGGGTCCAATCGTGTAGAAGAGCATCTCTCAGGGACTCCATTTAAGGGGGATTAGGGCAAAGTAGCTGCTGCATTTGTGGTTCATGGCAGATGCAAACAGATCTCAGCAAGGCTGACCCCGATGATGAAAGATCTCCGGCGCTACTATGAGATTGAGAGACCACTCATGAGGCAGGAGAATGCATCTGCTCAGTTTGTCCAAAATCACATTTGAATTCCCCAGAATGTGTGTTGCTATCAGAAAGTGGTTGGAGGAGATCACTGCCCCCATTAGGGATGCATCTGTGGTCACTACGGTCTTGGGCTGGGAGGGTGAAAAAGGGGCAACTCCATAATTCCTCTTCTGGCTTCATCCACCTATTTAGATCCTGCTTGCATCGATTTATGTGAATTGGGTAAGACATGGGGTGTGTCAGAGACCACTGTGAAGCTAGAAGCCATTGAAGCAGCCTCATGTGGAACCTCGCCAGGGGGAACTAGGGTGATTGTCGCTGTCATTGACCCTTGCAGTTGTAAGACTAAGCAAGCTGGATCTATGTCTTGAGAGAAAGTATTACTTGTAGCTGTGACCTTAACCTTTGTAGTCTGAAGAGGTAGAAATACCACACAGGATCTTGTGTCAAATGTCACTCAGATGAATTCTATGCTTTGATTAACAAATCTGCATGTAGGGTCACACAGGAAGTAGGTCGGGCACAGAAATCCTGCAAGAAAACAGATTCCTCTGAGGAAGGGTTGGTCGGCTTCCAGTCACCCCTCTGCTTTAAGATTTCTAGGATGTCTCTGAAGGAGACATATTCAGGGGGTGACCGAGAGGACCCTTCCCCTTCATTGTAATCTGTATCCTTGTTGAAAGATTCTCCCGGAGAATCAACATGCTTCCTCTTGCATGATCTCTTACAGGTTGGCTCATCTGGGGGATGTCTGAGGAGGACTCAGAAAAAAGGGTACCCTGCAGTAGGTTGTCTTGCTGCTCATGTGCCCACCGATGCAATGTAGTAGACTGTGACAGCTGCAAGCCAGGGGATTCATAGATATGACATTCTGATGGAGCTGGTTCCAACTATGAGCCTGCTGAGGCAAGTGTTCTCTCCATAATCTGAAAGGCAGGCCCGCCTGAAGAGGGATGGGAGCCCAGAACAGAGAAAGAACCTCAGAACCGGGGTCACACCCTACTCCAATGAGCCCGCCTCCAGAGAAGGAGCTGTAAGAGGACTTGGAACTGTCAAAGCAACTGAAACTGTAGACAACGCCATGGAAAAAAATCGGTGCCGTATTAGGGATTCTGGAGCCGGCAACCAAGTCACAGTCCTGAAGGAGGGTTGGCTCTGACTGAGCCAAGGTCCACAGAGTGGGTTCTGTGACCAAGGTGAGATCCACCATCAGTACCAAAGAAGATGGCACTGGGAGATAAGCCACAGTTGAGGCCTCCAAATCCTGCTGGGAGGTTGAAAGAGGAAGATAAGTTGGAGTCCTTGGAGAAATATACCTTGGCTAGGGGTGGAAGGGAGGTCTTAGATGGGGATGGAATACCTCTGGCCTCCAAGAGCTAATCCACCAATCTAACTACACCAAGCTTCAAAAGGCTTCTGGTGGAATGAATAGACATCCCAGAGGGAGATTCTGGACATTCAATAAAACGACTGAGCTGCTGACCAACAAAGGAGTCAATATATAGGGACTATCAAGTCTGGGCTATGGATTCGACCTCCACATCAGAGGTTGAGTGACCAAAAGCTTGTGTAGGGAGGAAGTGACCAGTTTTACAGGGGAAACTATTGTTGCTGCTGAGAGGGTCTTGGGTACTGCTGAAGGGGTCAGTACGGTGGTAACTTCTGTCAGTTCCATAACAATAGATGGCACCGTGGAAGGTGTCTAAGACTCCCGTGCTGAGCCGGTTGTCTGTGTCAATCTGGATTGTTTAGACTTTGGCTCAGAGGAAACATGGCCTTTGGACGATTTCAGTTCCTGAGACTGAGGAGACGCTGGGACTGAGTGGCTCCTCTTTTTTACTTCTTTTTTAGGAGGCTTTGATGCCTCTGCCTCAGACAAAGCCTCTGAAAAGAGGGTTTTTAACAACTCCTTTAGGATCAATTTGTTGCGAAGCTCTGCAAGGGTCTGTGCACTAAAACCTTTACAGAGCTCACACGGATGCTGCATTTCTAAGTGTGGCACCCCCAAACAAACGCAAGAAAGATGCCCATGGGAGTTGGCCATTTTTCTGCCACATTTCTTACACTGCTTAAATCTAGTTGTACCTTTTTGTTTCTCAGCCATTGCTAGATAAACTACAAAATGAACAGCCATTCACACGCATTACCTACACACAGAACTATGAAATCAAGGCAAGTTATTTATTTATTTTTTTTAAAGTACTAATGATGGTAGCAAGAGAAATACCCAGAAAGGGTAAAGAAGAAAAGAAACAAAGGGGGGAAAATACCAACAATGGTATTTAAGAGTTACTAGAGATATGAAGGAAGGGGGGGGCTATACTAACTATGATAAAGAAGAAATTCCAAATAAGTAAAAAACTAGCAATCACACACAGTCATTAATTTGGTAATATAATATAAAACGACCAAAAAATAGAGAGAGGAGTTATAACGAGGAAATATATTGAAAAAATAAAGCACTTGGCGTGAGAGCACGGCCTGACGTGTCCTGAAACTCTACGTGTTAAACGAGATCTGAAGGGAAGAGAAAAGAGGCACTATGGGTAGACTTAGCTTGAGAGTTTCTGGCCGGCACGAGCTTGCTGCAACGGCTGTGTCGGTTCTGAGGATGGAACCGAAACCCAACTGTAATGAATGAATGAATGAATGAATGAATGAAGACTGACAACATCAGATCTAGTGGATATGTTGGTAGTCTTTAAATGAAGGTGACTGAACCCTGCTATTGTCTGACCACAGTTATGAATCACTGACTTGATTTAACAGGTCTAGTGTGTTTGTGTAAGACAAACTAAATATATTACTGCAGCCATTAATTTTTATTTAATGACCATTTATTAACTTTTATTTGCTCACAAGCAGACATGCGAGTTATAAGCAGACAAACTGGCTAAAACTGGTGGGTATACAGGCAGTCTATAGATGAATGTGACTCGCCCTTGCTGTCATGTGATACCAGTCAGGCAGTCATTGACACTAACTGGCACGGCTAATGTTCATTTGTTTGAGTAAAACACATTGAAATACATTATTATGGAATTTTTATTTGATCTGTAGCATCCCAAGTAGAATCAGCTCAATGGTTTACTTGTTTAAATATACAAAAATAAATGCTAAAGCTTCAAGTTGTACCAGCATATTGAAATTTAATTTCCTTTTAAAAAAAGATCAACTAAAAATTAAAAAAGAAACTAAAAAGAAGTACTTAGTTCAGACAACATGAATGCAGTTACGATGGAGACATAAATGGAAAAAATCCATAGCTTGGCTTAATTTCTTTTATGGGATAGGATGTGGGAGTCAACTGACAATACTCCTTTGGTAAAGCCTCAAGTTTATGAACCACACATTCTTGACAGTTCCACTTATCTGACTGATGCAGTACTGATTAATATCAAATTGGGTCAAACACTAGTGCGACTCGCAAGCACTAAAAGCCAAAAACTCTGATATGCAAGTGTTGGTTAAATTTTTGGATGCAGATAATGGATGGAAATGTATAGCAACTGGTGACAGAAATTTACCAGTCACCAAGCTAGAAACTGGCAAAGGTAACAGTATAAATAAATTACTTACTATTTTTGTGAATGACAAATAAGTAGTTCGACTAGAAGATGAACCAACCAGGTTACATAAAGCATATTGGCATATAGAAAATATCCAATATCAATGGATTTTTAAAGGTTCTTCCTCCATTGCCAGACTGTGATCATCTTGGCACCACAATGTTCCAAATACTATGGAGATCAATTAATACGAGAAGTAAGCAAAGTGTGATAGTGGTGAGAAAACATATACAATCACAAATCAGATGACTGAGTTGAAGGAGTTAGTGGTAGTAATCTCTGGTTCAATCCCTAGAACCACTACATCTACTTTTCTACACAATTCTAGCTGGGCATTGCAACGGACTAAACAGAAAGTGATAGTCAACCTGATGGCACCGCTTGTCAAAATGATCAGAAAATGGAAATCAAGGCTAGTATCACAGATACAGGAGGTCAAAATGTTGAAAGAGGAGATTCTTGAAACAGAAGAGTAAATTATGTGGGGAATCCCGATGGAAGCACTTCAGTAAATGGCTCCCATGGATGCAGTATAAAGAGAGGCAATTATCCAATACATAAATAGGTATGAAGAGTCAAGCCTGATGTATAGACAAACACACCCTTCTTTCTATCCTGTCTTCATTGTTTAGATTCATATTATGACTGCTGCCTGTTACTTAAATATGTCAGGAAAAAAATGAAGACGCATTATTACATATGAATAATAGTAATTACAAATTTGATATAATGCTGTGATTTACATTCAGATTTTTTGTTGGTTTTAAGTTATAAACATCTTATTGTTCTTGCTCACTGTCTGGAACTATTTTGAACAGGCAAAGTAATTTAATAAAACTTATTTGCATTAAAAATGCACATACTTGAGAGAACACAAGTAATACTGAATGTTCAACAGCTTTTAAAGATATGGATGCTACACTTACATAGAACCACATTAAAACTAGTATCAAGGAGTAAGACATCAAACCAGAAACAGTACTGTTTTCCAAGTCAGAAACATTAGGTCAGCAGAAGCTGCTGGCTCAGAAGGGGGCAAAGGTCAGCATCTCTAGCACAAAGTTAAGGTCCCAAAGAGGAGTAGGTTTCCTTCTGGAGGGATCTAATATGAATTACTCCCCTAAGAAATTGTCTTAAAAGATGATGCGAGAAGAGAGGGTGAGAAGGCACATATGCAGAAATGGCTGAAGCATGGATTTTAATGGATGAAAGAGATGGTCCCTGATTCAGAAGTAGGGTTGCCACCTTTCGTTGTGGCTAAAACCAGAGAAAGCCACACCCCTTGCATCACCTGCAACCCCATCCATTTCTTCCCCCTCTACCATTCACGTTCCACCCATTTTGCGACGTCTTTATGACATCAGCTGATGGGGAACACATCTTTTTTCTGTAAAAAAGCATAGTAAGTCTGCCAATTTAGCAAACTCCAATAGTCTGCTTCTTTTCTGAAACAGAATACTGGAGTTTGTACACTGTTTTCCGGACTACCGGACAATTGGATTGATTTCTAGACAGTCCGGAAAAAATGGAGAGGTGGCAACCCTATTCAGCAGCCCAGTCAGGTATTCCAGGATGTTGGAAATATGTGCTGATTGGGGATCTGGGTGGTGATCTTTGCACAAAAGAGGGAACCTTTTCCACTTGGCTGAGTAGTTTTTCCTAGTGCTAGACTTTCTAGATTCTTTGAGGATGTCTAGTACCTGTTTATTTAGAGTAGTACCGCTGTCGGGTGTTGTGGTCTACCCCCTTAGGTAGTAGCCACTGGATTTGGTTGGTGAACTCGAGCAGGAGGCAATACCAATGTTATGTGGGCCAGTTTGAAGCCATCAGAACTATTCTTTGGCCCTTTTCCCTTATTTTGAGAAGGATACGTTGTAGAAGGGGAATGGGGGGAATGGGGGGACTACATAAATGAAGAGTTGAGTCCATTTAAAGGAAAAGGCATCTTTTTTTCAGACCGTCTCCTGTCTGTTCCTTGTACATAATTTTTGTAGGAGTGCATTTTGCTTGGATGCAAAGAGGTCCATTTCTGGAACTCCCCAAGTTTGGGTAAGGGTTAGAAAAATCTTTGGATGCAGATGCTACTTGGGGGGTCCATCAGATTTCTGCTCAGGTGGTCTGCCAGAGCATTTTGAACTCCTATGAGGTATTGTGCTATGAGGTGCAGCCCCATGGAATGTGCTGTTTCCCAGATTTGCATTACTAGATGGCACAGGGGTTAGGAATGTGTCCTTCCCTGTTTAAGTACTACATTACTGTGGTACTGTCTGTCTTTATTAGCAGGACACCTGGAGTCCATATTTCCTTCAAGGCTATTAGACCCTTTAATACTGCCATGAGATCCTTCCAATTGAACCTCTGAACTTTCCCTGGGTTCAGAGGTTCTGGAAGTGAACCTTGAAGCTGTCCTATGGTGAGAATTTGAAGGGGAGGCCTTGATTCCAAGAGCAAGTCTGCACCTGCCATGTGAACTCTTGTTTGAGGCAAGGGATCAGGGGAATCTGGGTCTTTTCGGGGCTGTGAGCTCTGGCATCTTACATTTCTGAGGTACCACTGGAGCTTCTTCATGTATACCCTAGCAAGGAGAAAGTACAGTTGTGTAAAATCTTACCATAATGGTAGATGTCCTTGCCTTCACTGCTGCAGTATTCTTAATGAGATGGGTTTTTCCCTGCTGCAGAAGCCCAACATCCGGCCAGTCTTCCAAAGACTTCTGAATTTAAAAGCAAAACCACATACCAGCATGTGTCCTACATTTTATGTCAGAAAGACTAACAGGTCGTTAAGGGAGAGAATCAAGAAACATACATAAGATCAACAGAAGAGATACATCGATAGCTACTGCCAAACATACTACATAGGCAGGTCAACAATACACCTCTGAGTTTTTGGTACTTCAAGTTGTAGGGGAGAGCCGTAGAATGGGTGATAATAAGAAAAGGACTGAGAAGACTGGACAAAAATCGATCAACTTACAAGCCATTCGGCCCCAATGATGCTGTCTCGTTGTAACCTTTAAGAGGCAGACCACTTGCTCACAAATTAATACTTTATTTGATCTTTTTTTACTCTATTTTTACATCAGAGGTATTTATGTAACACATATGTACCCATTACTACTGTCTAAATCTGATTTTTTAATATTCTTATATGCTGGTGAAACTTTTATTACCCGTATGCATATTTACATGCCTCATTTTTGAATGAGAGGAATATGGTGCGACTGTATACCTGCTACTTGACTTTTATGATACATATTTTTAAGCCTTAGGTTACTTCCTTATACACATTTTGTATCTCATTTTTAGTTTGAGTGGATATGTTCTGGTCCACTACAGCTATAACATGCAGTTTGAACTTCAATGGGAAATTGTCTGCTTTAACTTTGATGAAAATCGTATCTTGGTCTGTTACTGTTACATTATGCTGTCTTATTTATTATGGGCATTAGTTTAAGTTAATTCTGAGAATAATAGTGTTAATTGAGTTTTGAAATAACATGCACTTTAAATATGCATGAGATCATGCTGGCACTTCTCCATTAACATCATGTGATTGTTTTACAGTTTGTGACTGACTGTACAAGAAGTCTCGTATTATTTGCTACGCATTAAACAATCTCATCATTACGGTGAATTGTATAATATTTATGATTATGAGAGTCAGGAAAGCAGCATTAGGTATGTGGTTTTTAAAACTAAAATACTGTATATTATGTAATTATTTTACCAAGTTTTGGATCCACAATGTCTTTTGAGGAGAACACAACATCAGTGAAGATGCGATTGTCAACTTATGTTTCAAACAACAAATTTGACTTTTTAGAATACAAGTATTTTTAGATGGTTAGATCACGTGGTTTTATTGTCACTAAGATGTTACAAGATGGTAGGTCAGAAAGCTAACTGTATTAGATTACATATGTATTAGGTAGTGTTTTTGATTGGTTTGATTGTAATTTTAAAGCTTGGCTATTTGTATTTTAAATTAATGTCTGAAGAAGCATTGGCGACAATGGGAAAGTGCTCACATTTTGTTATACAAAAAAACTCCTTTTACTTGGATACTTTGCATGTATTCAGCCAGGTTTGTTGATTGCAGTTACTTTACTTATCGGGATTCTGAATTTAAAAGGTATGACAATCACCACCATATACTCCCTGTGTAGTGTACGGCATAAAGGTGATGTTCAGGCTTACCAAAAACAGAACCGATTGCCCCAGGAATAACACCAGTCCAAGGAACCTAAAAGGTAACATGTACATCCAAGAAGGTTAAGAACTAGGGGGATGGAGGGAGGGAGGGAGTGATTAGGTAAGATTTTACACAACTGTACTATGTCCTTACATTCACTGTCGCAGTATTCTTAACGATATGGGAGTGCACCAAAGCTCAAGAGGAAACATGGGAGGAGGAAAGGGCAGAAGAGTCCCCTAAAAAAATGAAGAACTGAACTAGCAAAGCCAGCCCTAGCTCTAGGGATACCATCCAACTTGTAGTGCTTCGTAAATGTAGGCACAGAAGTCCAAGTAGCTGCTTCAAGAATAGAATTAGTATCCAAGCCTTTAAAAAAAGCACCAGAAGAAGCCACAGCTCTAGGAAAATGAGCCTTAATTGAGAAAGGAAAGCTCTTACCATGAAAAGTATAGCAAAAGGAATAGCCTTAGAATCCAAGAAGAAACAGTTTGCTTGGATACAGCAAGCTCCAAAGTTCTAGGATGAAGAGAAACTGATCACATTTTCCAATCGCCTTGGCCATATCCAAATAAATTTTAAATTGCTTATGCATGTCCAAATTATGCAGCACCCTCACACTGTCAGTTTGGGGAGAGGGGAAAAAAGTAGGCAGATTAATAGACTGATTAAGTGATAGCTCATTAACCACCAGAAAAGAAGAGTTAGTGTGCAACGACACTTTGTTCTCATGAAAAATCAAAAAATGAGGATAAGCCATAAGGGCCTACAACTCAGACACCCATCTGACAGAAGTAAGCACTAATAAAAGAACAGTCTTCCAGGAACAATGTTGGAAGGAAGCTGAAGCAGCAGTCTCAAAAGGAGCATGAGTCAGCTTCTTGGAAACAAAATTAAGATCCCAGGGAGGAGGAGGAACAGGCTTCCTGGGAGGTCTAATATTAAGGATGCTTTTAAGAAACTCTCTCACCTCAAATCTAGAAGCTAAAGGAAGAGAAAAAGGCAGACAACCAGAGATAGCTGATAGGTGGGCCTTAATAGAAGAATAGGCCAAACCAGCATTGAGCAACTCACAAATAACAGAGAACCAAAGGAGTATCCACAGTAAGACCAAAATGAAAACCTCTTCCATTTGTATAAGTAGGATTTCCTAGTCATAGGTTTCCTGGCCTCCTGCAGGACTTGCAGCACATCCTCAGAAAAAAGGTGTCTGAGGAATCAAAATCCTATCACCCTCAGTGTCAGGTAAAGCGTGGACAGATGGGGATGGATAAGCAATCCCTTGTCTTCTGTGATTAGATCCACCCTGTGAGGTAACTTGTGATAATTGCCTCAGGAAAGATGCAGAAGAGGGAACCAGTGCTGTCGCAGCCAAAAGGAAGTCACCAACAAGATTTTGGGAGCATCTTGCTGAATTTTGAACAGGACTTTGAGAACAAGAGGAAGGGGGGGAATACATAAACATCCCGTTCCAATACAATGAGAGGGCATCCACCTTCCATACCAGAGGACCTGGGACTCTGGCACAAAACAAAGGAAGATGTCTGTTCAGAGGGGAGGCAAAAAGATCCACTTGAGGAGTACCCAAATAGTGGATAATGTCCAGAAACACATCCCTGTGAAGCATCCATTCATGGGACTGAGTTAAGGACCTGCTCAGAGTGTCTGCTACAATGTCCTGAACAGAAGGGATATAAACTGCCTGAAGAAGTCACTTGACAGCAAGATCCCATACCAGAAGTGCCAACTAGCAAAAAAGATAAGATCTCATTCCTCCCTTCTTTGTTGATATTCCACATCACTGTGGTATTGTCTGTGAACACCTTAACAGGCTCTGGAGACAAGAGAGACTGAAACGCCTGAAGAGCCAGCAGAAGGGCTCTCATCTCCAACACTGATGTGCTCCTTCAGTTGATGAGGCAACCACACCACCTGTACCTTTAGGGAGCCAAACGTTGCCCCTATCCCATGTCCGACACATCCATGAACAATTCTTGAGAGGGAAGGGGGGTGAAAAGGGATCTCTGGATTCAGAGACATCTGCTAAATCCACTAAAGAAGTTCCTGTCTGAGGAAAGGAAGAATAAGAACTATAAATTCTAGAGGATGAGCACGTTGAAGCCACACTGATGCTAGAAACCACTGAACCTTTCTCATGTGAAGTTTAGCCATAGGGAGCATCGGAATGGTGGATGCCATGTGTAACGCCCCAACACTGGCCCAGTAATCAAGGAGCTTCAATTCTCACTACTGGCAACAGTGGAGGACGTACACACTGGCAGGATTACAAGTACACACACAGTAAAGTGCAATTTCCCTTAAGAGCACACAGAGACCACAGTCAGTCTGGGGTTGGTTTCTCCTCCTTTCTCCAGATCGCCAATAAGACTCTCCACTGGCACAGCTATAGGGTTGCAATCTCAGCTGAGTGGCCAAGCCAAAACCTCCAGCACCCCCTCTATCCAACCAGTGCTTCGTGTCCCTGTCCAAGTAGCTGACAAACACACACTTTGAAAGTTCATTTATACGCAAACACAAACAAATACACATACCTGGGAAAGGCTGGCACAGGTTTACTAGCTATGCCCCATTCTGCCCCAACTATAAGGTAGTTCCAGCTGCCACCAGCCACTTAACTACTTAAGGCCCTTAAGTGTCCAACCCTATGTAATGTTACTCAATCCAAATGGTAGTCTGACCAAGACTTGCAAGGCTATTTAGGAGTGGCCTGTACAGTGTCACCAAATACATAGGGAAGTACACTAACAACTTAAATATGTCTCACAGATATCAGTCACAAAGACAGGTTTAACATATTTAATAATAAACAGAACAAGATAATACTCGGTAAATCAACACAGTAACTGGAGTTCAAAATCACAGGAAATATTTTAAAACATTGTAGTACAGTCTCAAATAAATACAGAAAACATCTAAACTAATCTTTACTATATTCATATCTATATGTAAAAGAGATGCTATGCCCTAAATCTTACTTACAGCAAGGCAAGTGCAGATGTAGTCCTGATGAGTAGATGTTCTTGTTATGTCAAAGACAAAGTGCAAAATGCCCAGTCTCTCTCTCTCTGACAGAGTTCTTAAATTAATATCAAATATTACTGCTGGATTAACTTGGGTGACCATCACTTTGTCACCTGACTTCAGTTCCCAGGCTAAAACAGAATTTAACATCTTTGTCACTTCTTTCAAGACAATACAAAAACTTCTAGCTCTAGACATTGTGTCTGCTACACTGAAACAGAGAATCTTTATAGCACAAGTGTAAAGCAGTTTAATTTCAACTCATTTTCTTGTAGTTTTGTAAGTTAACCCTTATGTTCTAGTTTTTACTGTTAGAACAGAAATGCATATAAACTATATGCCTGTGAAAATTTGTTTTTAAGTCAGCAGGGCATGCTGTGGTTCCACTTTAGCTCAGTACATAACATACAGTTCTGTATAAATCATATCAATATTCACAAATGACATACAATTAATTTACAAAATTCCAGATAGTGGGCTGGCAATATTTCCCTATATCACACCATGAAACGCAGAACTCTCAAACTCCCTGGTGGTAATGGAAGCCAGATGAAGTATGAAATGAAAGTGTAGGCCTTTGGAGGTGGCAGGGATGCAAATACTGGCACTGTCTGAATCCTGCAACCCAGAAAAACATGATCCTGAGAAGGAGTCAGAGAAGACTTTTTGAAATTTACAGTGAACCCCAGGCTCTGAAGAAGGGATAGAGCAAAAATGAAGATTTTGCAAAAGGATCCCTGGAGAAGACACCTGAGCAACGGGTCGTCCAAGTAAGGAAATATTTGGATCCCTTAAAGTCCACAAAAGGCAATCACAGGACCAAGGCAATTGGTGAATGTCCTTGGGGCAGTAGGAAGGTCAAAGGGCAGAGCACAGAACTGAAAATGCCAGGAAGAAACAGAGAAATGCAAAAACTTTCTGAAAGAGGATGGATCACAATATGGAGATAAGCATCCTTGAGATCCAGAGACACCATATAGGCCTGAGGGAGCAAGAGAGGAAACAGAATCTGAAGGCACAACATCCGAAAGGAAAGTACCTATAGAAAAGTGTTTAGATGAGAGAGGTCTAGAATAGTTCTCCAAGTGCCCTCTTTTCTGAGCACTAGAAACTGTTGGGAGCAGAACCCTTACCCCCTTTGGATCACAGGCACCTCTTGAAGAGCACAAATACCACCAAAGAGAAAAGATAAAAAATACCACTAACAACAGCAGCTACAATAACAGAGCAACGCTGGTAGAAAATATATTTATTGCACTTAGTGCTTCGGCTCCCAGGCCTTCACAGAGTAAAAAACATTACTAAAACATAGGTTTAAATACAAAAAAGCATAACAGTCCGTCCCACTGCTAATAAATAAATAAATTAAATAAATAATTAGATTACATATTTCCAAGTGCATTCTTTAACTATATAGGTTCCAACATATTAAACTTAAGAATATACATTGTTTCTTTCCTCAGAAGTTTGTCCTTTAAACTTACATTTTCACCCATCAATATTTCCACTTTTTCCAAGATACAACCTGAAATTCCTTCAGGATTAGAATTGTGAAATTCAGAAAAGTGATTGCCCAAAGGGTTCTACACTTTAACATTTCTAATATCCCTCACATGTTCTTGGAAACGTACTTTGAAGCTTCTACTAGTTTTTTCCAATATAAAACTTGTTGCATCCACATTTTAGAGCATAAACACCTACAGTGTTACAATCAAAATTTATTTTAACAATAAAAGAGCATCCATTAATTTTGATGAAGGAACTAACAATGTGTGTGCATATAGAACATTTTTTACAAGGAACTGTGCCAACAATAGAATTCACTTCTCTATTTAAGTTAACATTGGGTAACTCAAAATAGTTATGCACTACCACATCCTTTAAATTCCTAGCCCTTTTATATGAAGCTATAACCTGTTAAAGCAAAAGCAGACTTAAGTCTCTATCCCTAAACATCATAGGCCAAAATTGTTTAATATTCACAACTTTGCAACTAATGATATTATAAGTTGTAACAAAATAAACATTTTCAGGAATTTCATGCCTCAGATTAATAACATTTCCATTTGTAACATTTTCATTTTTAAAGGACCTCTGATGACTAGTATTATTATTATTAAATCTTTCTAAATAATTCACATTCTTAGGCCATCTTAGTAACATCACTTTATTAATAGGGGCTATGATGTAGGTATAGTGTCAGATTCAGTTTCTAAAATTTCCTGATAAACATCACTGCTACAGAGTTTATGAATTCTAAGGAACTCATTATAAGGCAATACTGTCATAAGATGGAGAGGATGATAACTATTGCCATACAAGAACCGATTCCTCAGTTCAAACTTCCTGTGTAGCCCAGTGTTTAACATTGAGTTTAATATCCACAAAGTTCACCTCAGTTCCCAGTTGTATGTCATCAACCTCAAGGCCCATCTTATTAACCTGCAGGTTTTCAACAAATTGAAAAGCATCCTTATAGGAAACCTCACACAAAAATATGAAATCATCTATAAATCTCAGATAAAGCAAAACATGAGACCTATAGAAGGTGTGAGGATATATATAGTCATACTCAAACTTGGCCATGGTAAGATTGGCATACATAGGGGCAAAGGCCCCCTGCCCCATAGCTGTACCCTGCAGTTGGTGAAAAACCTCCCCATTGAAAACAAAAAAAAATATTTTTTAAACAAAAAGCTACTAAATCTATAACAAAATGGGACATAGGGGAATCACCCAAAAAATAAAAAAGGGCCTGGATACCCACATCATGTTGAATATTTGTATAAAGGCTTTTCACATCTATGCATAACCAAAACATTGAAAGCCCTTAATTTTATACAAAAAGTCTGAACTATCCTTTATGTAGGAAGGAATACTAAGGAAGAGCACCCTGAGACATGACATCTTGAAGAACCTCTGATAAAAAGGGAAAATGTTCCCAAGGAGGCTGAGGAATGCCCATAAAAGGAGGATGGGATTTCCACACCATGAAGTACCCTTGATGAATGACTGTCAGAACCCAATAATCCTGAGTGATCTGAAGCCAAACCAGAAGAGAAAAAGGTGAAGAGAAAGAGGGATGTGGCTGGGAGGGGATGGATAGTCGCACAGTATCTGATTTGTCCAGAAAGGAAGGCTTCGGAGTCCCTGAAAATTGAATAGCCTTAGCAGGAGGAGTCTGTTTGCCACTCTTCTTACCTTTAGTAGAAGGATGGGACTTGCCTATGAAAAAAGGCAGGCTTAACAGGCTAGTTTCACTGAAATTTAGGCACAGGAGAAACAAACACGTTTAAGTTCCCATATAGCCTTACCCTTATCCTGTAGGGACAAACTAGCAGCAGCTTCCCCAAACAAAAGTTTAGAATCCAGAGGAGCATCTAGCAACTTAGCTTTAATATCAGGTAGAGGTTGAAGCTTAAGCCAAAAATACCTTCTCATAACTGAACCAAAATCAGCAGCCTTAGAAAAGGCATCCGCCACATCACAACTTCATTTAACAGAATGACTAATGACAAGAGAGGAAGTCGTTAGCAAGGAAAGAACAGTCGTTTTACACTCAATCTGGAAAATCAGAAATAAGTTGACAGGCCTGAGAAAGAAGAGTCAAACATACCTAGACATTTGTGTCTGATAATTAATAGCCTGAAAAGCTAGGGTAGCAGAAGTATAAACCTTTTTGACCTGCCTGTCCATAGTTCTGCTGTCCTTGTCAGAAGGCAATAACTTGGGTGAAGGAAGCAATTGAGATGGCTTATCAGAGGATACGAACACTACCGTGGGGTCAGCAGCAGGACATTTATATAAAAAAGAACAACCCTCAGGAATCCTATAAAACCTTTCAGACTTTTTGGGAGCAGGGAGAAGAGAATCAGGCATCTGAGAGGCATTGGAGAAAGCATCCAGCAAAGAAGACAAGACAAGGAATAGCCACAGGTTTAGGACAGTCCAACTGCAACAACTCATAGTACCTCTTATAGATATCAGAGACCTGAGTACAACCCCACTTAAAAAAAATCCATCATCCTAGACAGTGCATCCCCAAAGGAAATTTCCTCCAAAGGAACATCAGGACTAAAAGATCCCTCCTCCTCTGACCCATAGTCCAAAGGAGAAGGAATTTGAGCAGCAAGTTACGGATTCATCAGCAGAAACTCATCAGAAGAATCCTGGTCTCTAGGCCTTTTAAGAGGATTGGAGGACTAAGGAGAAGCAGGAACTGAAACCCCATGAGGAGGCTTTAAGGACACTAAGGCAAAAAAGAACCCCTGAGTAAAAGCCTGCCAATCACTCTGTGGATCCCTAGCAGCAAAAGAAACATGTTTAATTTTTTTGTTTCTTTTCTAAAGGAATGTCTTGAGAAGGCTCAGATCCAGGACAATAGCCGAAATCCATAGCAGGAATTTCTCCCCAACTAAAAACTGAGAAACTCCCCAAAGCCCCTCAGAAAAAAAAATTAACCGTGGTCCCTCTGAATGTCCAAGATGGACACCTGCAAAGCCTCTTTGGATGTGGTGCCAGCCAGATCCTCATCACCCTCCAACACAGTCATGGCAGAGAAATCTGACAACACAGCCGGGCAAGCCTCTGGGTTCATAAGAACCTCGGGAGCAACACCTGGCAGAGGCTGGTCAGTGGAAGACTGTGGTCATACCTTTTCACCTTCTTCCCTAACTGTTGACCCTCAGGGCGGAAGATTCCTTCTACAGTATATTTAGTGAGTAGCTTAAGACACTGGTTCTCAAGATGCAAGGAAAGGGAAGAAAGTCTACTGCGAAGGGTTTTTGGAACAAACGCCTGACAAATTAAACAAGATGTATGGTCATGAGAAGCACCTAAGCAAAAAAGATGCTTTTCATGGCAGTCGCTATGGGGAATCTGTCTCCCACACTGGCATTTACTCTTCCTGGATGACATTAACCTCAAGGAACACAAAAAACAAGAAAAGCCAGAATTCCCAATGGGCACTTATTTTGCAAAAACAGCAAACAGGCATAGGAAGTCACTGGAAACTGGCAGAAGACAGACACAGTTAAACAGACTGACAATGCAAAAGATACGTTCAGACTGATGGCAAAGAAGTTCAGTTTTTGGTAAGCCTGTCGCCCTTATGCCCTATGTTATGCAGGGCAAGTATGGTGATAGATATTTGGCTTACCTTTTAAATTCAGGAGTGTTTGGAAGACTGGCCGGACGTCAGGCTTCTGCAGCAGGGAATCCCATATCATTAAAAATACTGCAGCAGTGAGTGTAAGGACAACCATGAGGACACATGAAGCCATGTACCCCAAAGCTTGAAGGAATTCCCTTTCAGAGATGCAATCCCTCAATTGTATCCTGTGGATCATCATAGGAGGTTACTAGGTTATTGGCCCCGAGGCCCTTATAAGCCTACCCAAGAGTTTAGCCCATATTTAGACAAGTCAGCACCTGATGGCCCTGTCCAGCAGGGACACAGGTGGAATCCCAGAGGTGTATTTTCTGTTTCCCATCCAATTATCCAAGTTGCGCTTAAAAGGGATAAAGAGGTACTCTGCTTGACATGGAGAGGGAGTCTATTCCATAGATGGGGGAGTCTCTGGGACACAAATTAATAAGTCCTGTTGATGTCACAGACCAGTTTGAGGCCGCGTGTGTGAGCTGCTGGAGTGGAACATGACTTGTGGATATGCAGCAGTCTCATCAAGGCGGGGTCTGTGATGGTCTTGTATGCCAAACAGGGGTCACCTCTGAGGAGTCGGTATGAAACAGTGCAGAGGTATGAAACAGTGCAGAGATAGGGCTTTTAGCCAATCTGTGTATGGTAGATGTTTTAGGCCTTGGATTCTCCTGGTGAGGAACCTCTGTGGTCTCTCCAGCTGCTGCATGTGCTTTGAGAGGTACATGCCGAAAGGGGCATTGTACTCAATAATGGGCCTTATAAGGGAAGAATACAGGGATGTTATGACCTCCTTGTCCCTGGATGTGATACCCTTACTTATGAGGTGGGACACATAGAAGGCTTTCCATACACTGGAAGCAACATGGTGGTCAAAGGTCAGGTTGCTATCAACCTGGGTGCCCAAATCCCTCATGACTGACTGCATGCGTAGAATGTTATCAATATGACAATTTGTGGGGACATCACTCCCCCAAAGGGGATGACTATGCATTTTTTGGTGTTCAGCTTGTGGCCATGTTTCTGGCACCAATCATTTGTCTGATTGAGACCTTCTTGGAGGATGTCCACCTCACTAGAGGGAATTGATGACAGCACCCAGCTTGAAGTCATCTGCAAACTTGGTAAGCCATAGCCTACTGGTTTTGGTCTGCACCTCAGAAAAAGTGTATCGCAAACAACAGAGGCCCCAAGACCAAACTCTGGGGTACGCCGCTTGTTATGAGTCTACTGCATGAGGTGGCTTGCCCTATTTTGACTAGATGGGTTCTATCAGTGACGCAGTTTGGTACCTATCTGGTAACATATGGATTGATGCCTAGTTGAGAAAGTTTATATATTATGCCTGAGTGGGGAATATGTAGTGTCAAAGGCTTTGGCCAGGTCAGGTAGGCAGTGTGCACCTTCTCATCCATGGCTTTGGTGACTGTCTCAAAGAAGTCGGCCAAATTTAGCAAATATGACCTCCCCTTGACGAACCAAACTGTGTGGGATCCATTAGAGGTTGCCAGTGTCCTTGTTAATGAGGTCCATGATGTTACACAGCCTTGCAGATCAGGCTAGTTAGGCTGATGGGTCTATAATTTCCCAGATCAGTGGACGCTCCACCTCTGTGCAGAGGGATGACAGGGGCTGTCCTCCACTCAGCTGGGACAAAGCCGGTACTCAGGCTTTGGTTGAATAGGGTGCCTAATGGTACTGCAAGTTCCTGCCTGAGTTCATGTAAGATGCAGCCTGGCATGTTATCGGGTCCCATGGAGGCTGTATTTTTTGCCTTTGAGAGAGCAGTGATGACCTGTTCCCTAGATATAAGGGGAACGGGGCAGGTACTGGGGATGTCCTGATTTACTGATGGGGGACAGAGGGGTGACGTTTTCACTGAATATGTCAGCCAGCAAGTTTGCTGCATCTATGACATTTGTATATGTGGTGTCCTTGACGACCAGCTCCGAACAGATCTGGGTGCTTCCTTTGAGGTTGCAGACAGATCTGAAGAAGGCCTTATGATCCAAGTGAAAGGAGACTTTCTCTGGAGGGAGGAATGCCTTTAGGAGAGAAGAATCCAGAAGGGTCCCAAGAAAAACAATCTTGTAGGCTGGTGAGGTGTTGGATTTCTGCAGGTTTACTGTGAACCCCAGGGAAGAGATGAATTTGAGGTTCTTGAGGAGTTTTGCCTGATCTGTGGACTGTATGAGGCAGTTGTCTAGGTATGGATAGATGTGGATCCCCTGGTCCTGCAGAAGGCTACTGCTGGTATCAGGCACTGTGTGAACACACTTGGTACCGTAGATAAACCAAAGGGCAGTGCAGAAAATTGATAGTGACTGGATGCTGTCCTGAAGTGTAGAAACTGTGGGACACCTGAACAGGACTGTGCAAGTAAGCATGTTTTAGTTCTAGAGAGACCATTAAGGCCGGGGGGAGGATATCATGGGTAATAACTTTTGAAGTGTTAACATTCTGAACTTTGGCACCAGGAGGAACTGATTGAGCTTGGACAGATCCAAAATGGGGCACAAAGAACCTTCCTTTCTGGAACCAGGAAGAGCCTGCAGTAGAATCCTTTCTTATGCAGAACTGCAGGGACCAGTTCTACTGCTCCTTGTGAGCATACGATTTGGATTTGAGCAACGGCCACTGCTTTTTGATTTTGGGGAATATCTGGATAACTTGAGTATTTTAAATGCTCTTTGAAAGTGAGTTTGTAACCATTTGCAATAATGTCCAGAACCCACCTGTCTGAGGTAATGAAGGTCCAGGTATTTATGAAAAGAATAGCTTTCAGATGGGGGTGGGTGGGAGGGCGGCTGAGTCATTGTTGCTCTCTGGTTGTGGCTTAGGGTCTAGAACTCCCTTGCCTTGGGACTTCTGTAGGTCCTCTGTCTATGTGGCCAATCCCTTTGGGTTTCCTCTGACTACTCCTAGGCTGGGAGGGAAAGGACCAGTGTTTGGCAGGAAAATCTCTACTAAACCTGGCAGGTTGCACCTTTACTGTCTGCACTGACTTTACTTTATCCTCCATCTTCTTAAGTACTTCTTCTGCCTTGTGCCCAAATAGAACATCTTTGTCCAGATGGGCATCCAACAAGTTAGACTTAACATTGTCTGGAAGAGTTTTTCCTCAGAGGCAAGCATGCCTTCTGATAACATATCCACTTATAGCATCTCTGCAAGATACTTCCATAGCATCATAATCACAATGGAGGGAATGTCTGGCTACCTGAGCACTGGAATGTCTGGCTACCTGAGCACTGGAATGATAAGAATCAAGACAATTCCTTGGAAAGGTTTTTATTTTAAAGGGTAGAAACTATTTGTTTGAGCTGTTCAAGTATAGTCTGTTGATACTTAATCATATGAAATTGGCAGTTAAGAGCCCGCATGGTAAGAGTGGCAGATATATACACTTTTTTGCCAACCCTGTTAAGGGACCGGTCCTCTATCTGTGGGCAGTGTGGGAAATCTTGGTTTTCTACAAAATGAAACCTAAAAATTGCATTGTAACTACTTAATCTTTGCTTTGTCTTGAACCCACAAATGACTGAAATTGTAAACTGCTGTAATCTTTTTGTTACCATTGTTTTGAAGCTTTGTCTTTAACCTACAAATGATTGAAATTGTAAACTGCTGTAATCTTTTTGTTAGCATTGTTTTGAAGCTTTGTCTTTAACCTACAAATGATTGAAATTGTAAACTGCTGTAATCTTTTTGTAACCTTTGTTTTGGAGCTTTTCTCCCCAGGACTCCATTGAAAACGGGTTCTTATTGGCCCAGTCGACTATCCTGGTTAACCAACTGCAAATAAATAAATAAATAAGTGGATCTCTGGATGAGCTGGCTCTGGCTCCTTTAGGTCCTGGAGTGATCACTTCTTGCCCAGCAGTAGGGTTTTTGTATAGGTATTTATGGGAATCCTGAACCCTGTAAAACCTGTATGGTTTACGTGGGGCAAGTGGGAGGGAGTCAGGTTTTAAGGAGGACTCCAATAAGACATCCTCCACTACTTCCAAAATGGGGGAAATAGCCAGTGGCTTGTGTTCAGGCAAGTTCAGGAACTCCCTAACTCTCTTCTTTGTCTGTGGGTAGTCTTGAGCCTCCCACTGAAAATGTTGCCTCATGACATGGAAGGTCTCTCCAAAGGTCAAATCCTCGGGGGGGGGGGAGCAGAAGGGAGGATTTCTAATCTTCATGTGATGTATAGGAGCAGGGCTTTCCTTAGACTCAAGAGTCCCCAAGGTTGGTGTCTTCCTCAGAAAGAAGGGGATCCTTGTAAATTTCTTGGGGGGGGTCTCTTTTCCTTTTTCCAGGGGAAGTAGCCCCTGCAGCCTGCCTTAATCGAACAATAGAGACCGATTCTTCTGCTAGTTTGATTATGTCCTGCTGGGACCCCTGTGAAGTAAAGCCAAAAGGCCTGAGGGCCTTGATGCAGAAGCTGTCCTAAGAGTGACTAAGGCCTTAGACTTAAGGGCACCCAAAAACCCGATGCCTGTCTCTCGTGAGTGCTGAATGAGCACCGGAGCTGGACTAGGACGAGGCCTAGTAGCAGAGTCTCCAGGCATTGCACAGTCCCCTGGAAGCCAAGACCTGTAGAGCAGTCCTGGATCCAACCGATGAGCCAATATGTAGGGCTTGTGCAGAGGTGGAAGGTACCAGCATGTTGGACTCTGAAAGGGTCTTGACAGAGGCCTGAGTCACCATTACAGAAGGGGGGGCTGCATAAGTGCCTCACCTTGCTTAACAATCAGATGCCTGGAGGGAGAAACAGGCAGTGAATGACTGTCATCCCAAGACCTAAACTTTTGTTTCTTTTCTTTCTTGAGCTTAGGAAGTTTAGATTCAAAATGATCAACGGACACCATAGATGATGAAAGAATAGGTTGCGGGCTAAGAAACTTTGCGAGAAATTCAGCCCTATGTCTAAGAGTCCTAGTATTAAAACATGCACTGGAAAGACAACTGGGGACATCGTGGTCTGGGCCTAGGCAAGTAACACAGAGAATGAAAGTCTGTGTGTGTAATCTGTTTACCACAACAGAGACAGTGACTATCTGGCATGAGGAAAGGAATGGGGTACTTATCCTGTCGAACGACATTTCTCTCTGGTAAGGACTGGCCGACACTTGAAAACAGCCTCGGATTCCAGGGCAAAAAAAGACTAACTTCATGATTCAAGCTGGCTACCTTTATACCCGAACGTACCAACGTCGGTCAGGGCATCCGCAAGGCTGGGAGCTGGAAAGAATTTTCTCTGGTAGTTGAGTCAGCTGAGGGCTTTCACGGCAGGAAATTCCAATAGTTAGGACTGCAACAGTGATACATGAAGAACATGCTAATGTTGCCAAACTTTCTGAACTTTCATCCCGTTATATGGTGACAAAAGAAATAATTCAGGTACTATAAGTTAAGCAAATGAAAGAGCTCCACTGGAACTAAATGAAAGTGGAATTCTGAATCTATTAAAAAATTTGTTGCAAAAAAATTATCAGGGTTAAAACAGCATTACTAATATAGAAAAATACTCTAGCCCAGCTGCCTAAGCTTCCATTAAGGCCATGTTATAAATCAGCTATTATTCCAGATTGGAAACTGACTGTACTAAAGACAATTTTATGGTTAAAGGCTCACTGAAACTTGTCAATAGCAACAGGCCTATCAGTGTGTTATCTAACACAATAAAAAAATGAAAGTAATGTCTCTGAGCACTTTAATGAAAGAAATGATATCATTAGTTATAGGTGACATCCATCAATATGCATACATAAAAGACTGTTCAGTCCAGACATGCAACCAAAATAACAGAGCAACCACAAGAGGGAGTTGGTATTTGGTACTGGTTTGTCTTTACATGTGAAAAAGCAAGGATAAAGCCAAATATAAATGAGTTTTGATAAGTTTATTTGGTAGCAGATGTTACATCTATTAGACAAGCAACATAGGCTCTCAGCCAGTGCCAGAACATTGCATCATTTTAAGTTGGACCACAGTCTATCAATATGTCCCTTGTAACAGAACAATACTTTATTTAATAGGTAACCTACAACAGCAGTTTGAACGGATAACCTTCTGTCTTTACCCCTGCAGTACAAGAACTCCCATTTCGTAACAAGCAGCTTCTCAAAATATTAACAATACTTACACCTAGTATGGATTTACTTCTTCCAACAGAACTCACACAATTTACCATAAAGCCAGAGCTTCTCCTTTGGAGAAAGATATACCTTCCAGACTGCTTCAATCCCTTACTCTCATTTGGAATCCTCTAGACTTACAGGTCAGAAATCGGATTCCTTCAAGTGGTACTAGCCAAAATATATACCCGGAGGCAGCTCATCCCTATTTGTTGCTATGGATACTTGTCTTTCTCTGGTTTGCCTATCTGCTTTGTAATTGCTCTCTATCTGCTTTGTAATTGCTCTCTCTCTCTCTCTCTCTCTCTCTCTCTCTCTCTCTCTCTCTCTCTCTCTCTCTCTCTCTCTCTGGAACCTCAGCACTTCCCTTCCACAACACACCCTTGAGAATGTACAACCCCATAATGTGCAAGGTTTTTTTCCAGGCTAAGCAGCCGCTACGCTACAGATAAAAATTTAGATGTCTGAGGCACAGACAGTCAAACTGCTGGTTATAACTGGTGTCTATCAACACATAAGTGACTAACTATTGCTATTACCTGATAATAAGTACACAGTTAATTGAATTGGCTAAGCACAGCTAGTATGCGTTTGTGTAAAACAAGTTAGGATGCATTACTGTGGCCATTAATTTTCAATTGATCACAATCAGATGTATGAGATGTATACATAGATAAATTTGGTGGGTACAAACAACGGTTTACAGATGAAAGTGATTAACGACTGATATAGTTTTTTCAGTGTTAAACAGCCATTGGTCTGACAAGGGCAGTACCATAATGTGTGTGCATGTGGAGAGAGGAATGAATGTCTGTGAATAAACTATCATCATGGCTTTTATTTTGAAACATTTTATATTAATTCTTCAAAGTATGTGTACCATATCAGAGTGGGTTTCTTGGGAACCTTCCCCCACAAGATTTCATCAAGCCTCATCAAATATCCTTTATGTTAGCGCTTTTGTTCAATCAATGCAAAAGAACTTCTTCATACATTACAAGCAAGGAAATCCCAGTTTAAATAACCAACAATCAATGACATCATACATACATTTGTATTTAATTACCCTTATTAAAAGGTACACACACCCTCCTTAAAAACAACATAAAAATCTGTAAAATATTCATCTCTAATTATAACATATTAAATCAAACTTTGCATAATTATTATCTATCTAAAGATTTTTAAGTAAGCAATTCAAGGAACACTGATTAAGGCTTGGGAATGCATAAGCATTCAATCTTAATTGCCAGGCTAGCTCTCTTTCTTCCAAAAGGATGGGCCATGGGCCACCCCAAATATTTTTATGAACTTGTTCAATTATCAAGTAATGGAAGTAAAGTCCTTGATGCTCAAAAATATGCCTTGCTAAGACATTATTTAAATTATTCTTACTAATATTATACCAATGTTCATAAACTCTCTGTTTAAAATGTCTCTGTCTTGCCGATATAAAAACCACTACAAACTTGACATTTAACAAGGTAAATCACCCCGTAGGTTTCACAATTGTATTTATGCCAAACGCTGAATTCATGGTTTTGTATTCGAAACGTACTTGTTGCTTCAATGTGGCTGCAAATGTTACATCTGCCACATTCTGTCATACCATATCTCACCAAAGCCGGCCTGACTTTGCTCTCTGAAATATTCTTTAAATTGGTATCCCTTCTAAAAATAATTTTGGGTGTATCAGGAATCTTATTTCTGATAGTGGGGTCCTCATAAAGGACTGTCCAGTTTTTAGTCAAGATGCCCCTTAGTAGCCAAGCATCTAGTGAGTAGGTCGCAATGAAAGAACAGGAAAAACTTGGTACGTCTGGGGAATTTCCTACTATAGGGTAGTTACAGGGGACATAATAGAATTCCTGACACTACAATGGACCTCTTGCATGTTACACTGAATACTGAGCAGCGGTTTAAACCACCATATTTCTCTTTTCTGAGCGACCTCAGTTAATACTTATTCAAAAATTCTTACTGGGTATCCTCTACTGAGGAACATCTCCCTCAGAAAATTACTATCTAAAGTGGTCATCCTGGCAGCTCTAACTAGTTGGCCCTTAATGATGGCTTTTTTCTGATAGAAAGGATGGGAGCTCTCAAAGTGTAAAAAGGGGTTAGAATATGTGGGTTTTCTAAAAATCTTGGCCATGTAACCCCCTAAAACATTATTCTTCAACACCAATACATCCAAATAAGGGATGCACTTCTTTCCAAACTCAAAGGTGAATTTCAAAAATTGGGTTGAGTTTGACAAAATTAACCAATTCTCCAGCCAATGGTAAATCACCCTTAACATTGATGAAAATATGCTGTCCGTTTTTTATTTTATTAGTTTTGAGTTTTAGTTTAGTTTTTTGAAGAGTTTATTTGGTGATGGCTAGTGGATTTTCTCCAAATTCTCAGTCTCTGTTTTCACAAGAGAGAAACATTTCCCTTAATGAGGTGAATGCCATACGGAACTTAACCTTGCCGATTCAACAACTGACTACTCTGTTTGATGATTTAGTAAGAAAATTACGGTTTAAGTGCAACAATATCTTTAACTGGAGGATCTATGGGAAAAAACATGCTGCATTAAATGAGGCTTTGGATTTAACTGTTCCACGGTTTCTTCAGCTCCACTTAGCCTTAACTTGAGCCATGATTCTGTAACACCCACCCTCCTATTCTGTTGACTGATGGGGTCTATAAATAAGAGTGTGAATATTCTTTCAGTATTAGATTGTCTTAAGCCCATACATCATACGTCCCATATGGATCATGATGGGGTTGATGGTAATTCTAGAATGAACATTGTGGCTAATTTGAAAAATGTCCGATTCCAAACTATTTAGATAAAAGAAATTACAACTTGAAATTATGTATCTTGATGAATGCATTAAAAGAAAACAAGTGCCTAAAGGACTTTGACGGTGGAAATATCCCACTGGGCTCATTCCCAGTTCACCCTTTCATTGAGAACTGCTTGAATTTTTTTATAATCAAGGGTGTGAATTTCTTAAAATATTGGTGAAACATTATGCAGAACAAATGAATGGGCTTCGCAGTGAGTTGTTGGTACTGGAGTCCAATATAAAGGATGATATGGACTTCCCTCGTTATAAATTTGAATTTGGGTGTATTTTTACAAGTGTTGATAATACTACCCTGAAGATGAGGGACATCAAAATCAAAAAACTTCAGCGTGACAGGAAAGACAGTTCTAATGGCACAGCTTATCCCCCCCAACATTCAACATGCTTGCCAATAAGGGTGGTTTAACTAACAACCCTTCAAGCAGTACTAAAGATGATCATGACTCATTGGACCCTTCTATTCTAACTCCATCAACAGATATGAATATTAATGAACAAACTGAACCTGTGAGATGTAGCAAACGTCTAAGAAATCAACAGCAATCCAAAGATTGAACCAGCAACCAGAATTTTCAGAACGACAGGAGAGGGAACCAATCCCAGTAGAGGGGTGGTTCAGTCAACAACAGATGCTACAAGAAGTCCGACAAATGCAGGAGATAAGACAGGGATCCTGAGTATTTGCTTACTTCACCTGATACAAATGAGTTCAATGTTGGGAACTTGTGTATTTTAGCCAACAAAACTGGGGATTTTAAAATTTACAATTTCTCCTCCTTTGAGATTCCCGTGGAGCTTGTGGAAATATTGTCTAAAGCCTTAATATTTGTTCCAACGAAACATGCAGACCTGTCTAGGACACTACTTGATTTAAAGTTATTTACAGGTAAGTTAAACCTTAGCATTATCTTTCATGGACAATCTAATCAGGACAATGATAATGATTTCAGGATTTTGAGTGTTTACAATCCACCTTTAAATAATACTATTTTATGTTTTGACAGATTATGTGAATTGGATATTAGGAATGTGTAAGAAGAACAGGGAGACATTGTAATTTTAATTTAACTATTGATGAAAGGAATGCGTTAAAACTGATAAAGTCTCAAAATGTTCGAGTACTACAACCTGACAAGGGACATGGTTTGATTTTCATGAATGAATGTGATTATGTTAAGAGATTAGATGGGATTTTGGCTATGGAAACTTATGAAAAAGTTTCCATTAATGAATTTAATACAGCATATCAATGTATTAGATCTCTGCTGAATGATTTGTTCATTGAAAAGCACACGGATATTGATACATATAATTATCTGAGCATGGTGGCCCCTGTTACCCCAATAATTTTTGGTTTGCCAAAAATACATAAGAACTTAGTTGATCCGCCTCTCCTCCCAACTGTGGGCACAAGAAGTATTACTTATGCCTGTGCTAAACTTGTTGATGTGAAATTGAAAAAGTATTTAGAAGGGGAAGAACAAATATGTCGTGATTCATGGGATTTTTTGACTGCATTCAATCAGTTAATCTAACATGCTGATTACAACTTTTTGACAACTGACATCAAAGACCTTTACACTGTGATCCCACAATATCTAGGTATTAGTTGGGTTAGGGATTTTTTACATCTAAAAATATCACCTGGAAAGGAAACTGCTTTAATAGAATATCTGGTGGACATTATTTTATCCAACAATTTCATCTTGCACAAAGGGGATTACTACCTACAGAAAATAGGGGTAGCTATGGGGTCACCATGTGGTGGCAGTTTTGCTAACTATGTGATAGCTTTTTGGGAGAAGGAAGTGTTGTTCAAGAGCAAGTTGTATAAAGAGAAAGTATTTTGGTACACCGGTTTTTTGGATGATATTTTTATCATTAAGGGGGATTTACCATTGGCTGAAGAATTGGTTAATTTTATGTCAAACTCAACCCAATTTTTGAAATTCATGTTTGAGTTTGGAATGGAGTGCATCCCTTATTTGGATGTTTTTAAACTTTGATAGCTTCCATCCTTTCTATCAGAAAAAGCCATCATTAAGGAACAACTAGTTAGAGCTGCCAAGATGACCGCTTTAGACTGCAATTTTCTTTCTGAATGTGAACTCTTGAGGGCGATGTTCCTCAGTAGAGGATACCCAGTAAGAACATTTGAACAAGTATTAACTGAGGTCACTCAGAAAAGAGAAACAGGGTGATTTAAACCGCTCCTCAGTATTCAATGTAACATGCAAGAGGTCCATTGTAGTGTCAGGAATTCTATTATATCCTCTGTAACTCTACCCCTACAGTAGGAGGTTCCCCAGATGTACATGTTTTTCCTGTTCTTTCATTAAGTCCCATTCACTAGATGCTTGGTCATTAAGGGACGACTTGACTAAATACTGGACAGTCCTTTATGAGGACCCCGCTATCAAAAATAAGATTCCTGATAAACCAAAAATTATTTTTAGAAGGGGTACCAATTTAAAGAATATTTTAGACAGCAAAGTCAGGCCAGCTTTGGTGAGATATGGTATGACAAAATGTGGCAGATGTAACATTTGCAGTCACAATGAAGTAAGTAAGTTTCAAATACAAAACCATGAATTCAACATTAGGGGCAAATACAGTTGTGAAACTTGCGGGGTGATTTACCTTGCTAAATGTCAAGTTTGTAGTTGTTTCTATATTGGCAAGACAGAGAGACATTTTAAACAGAGTTTATGAACATCAGTATAATATTAGCAAGAATAATTTAAATAATGTCTTAGCAAGGCATATTTTTGAGCATCAAGGACACTACTTCCATTACTTGATAACTGAACAAGTTCATAAAAATATTAGGGGTGGCCCATCCTTTTGGAAGAAAGAGTTAGCCTGACAATTAAGAATGAATGCTTATGCATTCCCGGGCTTTAATGATCAGTGTTCCTTGAATTGCTTACTTAAACTTAAATCTTTAAATAGATAATTATGCAAAGTTTGACTTAATATGTTATAACTAGAGATGAATATTTTTGTGTTGTTTTTAAGGAGGGTGTGTACACCTTTAATAAAGGTAGTTAAATACAAATGTATCTATGATGTCATTGACTGCTGGTTATTTAAACTGGAATTTCCTTGCTTGTAATGTATGAAGTTCTTTTGTATTGACTGAACGAAAGCGCTAACATAAAGGATACTTGGAATACTGCCACTTGCTGTCTGTTTTTATTCTATAAGCCAGTTTAATCGCTTTAAGCTATGACAATGGTGGGGCCTATGAGAGAGATTGGTGGCAAATTTAGGTATTTTATTGTAGCAGGAGGCACGTTTTTTCTTTGAGTATTGTTTAAGTTTGCTAGGATAGGAGCTGCGTATAAGAGAGTTAACAATAAAAATGTGGTGGCTAGAGTTTTTCTTGCAGCATCTGTGAGGAATCCAGTGATGCTATAAAGGAAGACTAGTTTCTGGTGTGAGGACTTAATGGTGTGCAGTATATGCTGGTCATATTTGAGATGGTCATCTATTATAATGCCTAGAAGTTTACTGTGAGCTACAGTTTCAATGACAGTATTTGTTGACTTTATGGTAAAAGATTGCTTTTGATTTTGGCAACTTTGAGGTAAAAAGCACTACCTTAGTTTTCTTGGGATTGAGTAGGAGGTTTGATTCTGTGAGCCAGGTTTCTACAGTGGAGAAAGATTTTGGGGTAATGACTTGGAGCTTATTTATTGTTGAGACCACATATATTAATGTTAAGTCACCTGCATACTGAACTAAACTAGCATGGTGAGAGGAGGTGTTGAGGTCATTATTATAATGAAGAGAATAGGACTCAGAATAGAGCTCCGAGGGAAACTTGTAGTAACTGGTTGAAAAGATGAGTGGGTTTGTTGCAGTTTAATGGCTTGTTTCCTTCACAATAGGTAACTAAGAAACCACAACAAGGAGTATTGTGAAAGTCCTATTGAGAAGAGTTGAAAGAGCAGTTGCTGGTGCAAGACGGTTATCAAATGCCTCTGACAAGTCTAAGAACATGGTGGGCACCACAAGTAGAACATTGTTTCTATGCTGGTTTATTATACTGGAAAATGTACTAGTGCAGTAGAAGTGGCACCGTGGGGCCTAAAGCCATGTTGCGTTTCTGAGAACAGGTTATTTGAGGTTAGGTATTACATTAGCTACATATGGATACATGTCTCTAATATTTTGGAGAGGTGGAGAGAATCAGTACAGGTCTGTAGTTATTAAACTCCATAGATGTGCCACCTTTGTGCAGCAGTATGATAAAGATTTGTGTTATGAAGATATTTTTTGTTACAAGTGGCCTAATCTATATCCTGGTGGTGACGTACGTATTTGCAACACTGCAAGGACTACCCATGTTCCTATAGCCATACATGAATGCTCTCCCACATGTGCTGACATGGGCTACCATCACTAGCTCTTTTGTAACAGCTTTTTTTAAATTATCCCTTAAGACAAGGCAAACCTACATTAATAGAAAAAACATATAATTTTTTTCCACTTACACACATTATACATTACATGATTTCTTTCTTATCAACCATCTTTCAGTCCAACATTACATACATTGTTCAAACTCCTGCCTTCCCTTAAACCTCTCTCCTCCTGAACATATCCTGCTTGTATTGTACCCACACATTCAATGTATTTCTATGTAGTTTGTTCCTTCCCTTTTCTAAAGATCCCTCTTTCAGTTTTTTCATCTCTTTTGTAATATTCAATACTTCAAAAACAGTTAGTTTAGATTATGATATCCATGTTCTTGTTATTGCTTTTTGGCAACAAACCTGTGTCCAGGCAATTCAGATCCTGTCTCCCAACTCAAAAGAATCATTACTTTAACTACAACCATTTGCTCCCCCAATATTTCTGAGAGTACTCTGTAGGCAATTTTTAAACTCTGGGAGCTTGTTGTTGGGGAATGTAATAAGTTGGCAGTTACCTCTGGCTTCCTTGTCACACTTCCAACGTTTGCTAACTACATGAGGAAAAATTCTCTGCAGAGTGCGTGGTGTATAAAAAACACTTCAAAGTAAAAATCCTAAACCTTCTAGACTTTGTTGCATACATGGGAGCCATATGTATGTCATTTATTGTTCCCTTGTAAAACTGTTTTTCCCGTCTCTCTTCCCAACATTTTATAACCTCTTCTGATTGATTATTATAGCTATCATGCAATATTTTTATATGACCTACTAATTATCCCCATTAACAGCAGTTTCTGTTCTAGATTTGACAAGAAACTGCACCAGAGCAAGTTTTTCACTTAGGACTCCCACTAGTCCTCTGCATATACTCTGATATCAATTCCTGATAGGGAAAGCAGTCTCTAAACTTCAGCCCAACATCTTCTGACCTCATCCCATTCTATTACCTTTCTGTCTCTAGTTATTTGCTCGGAATACCTTAGTTCCCTGGCCAGTTTTCTCCAGTAAATTCCAGCCCCATCTTGTCTACGTTCTGTAACCCTATTTGCAGTCATCCTTAGTGGCATAATCTCCTTTCTCCCTCCCCTTGTTGGTTTAGTTCTTAAATACTTTCTACAAATTTATGAATATAATATTCTGTATGGTGATTATTGTTCTCCAAGAATCTGCTTCCAAAATCCCCCCAGCTTCACCGTCATCCCTTTCCATTCTGAATTACAACTGTCTGCTCATGTTATGTAAGACTCTTAACTGTGAATTTCTAAAATATCCTTTCAAATTAGGTAATCCTAAACAATCTTGTTCTACTGGGAACTTATCCCACTTAACTACTGCCCTCTTTGCTTCCCAGATAAATTATTTCAACTCTTTATTAATTATTGTCCACAACGTCTACTCTGGTTGATAAAAATATGACTAGAACATTTTCACTGTTTGTACTCTACTATCCATATCCATAAATAGCTTCCAGTTTCTCAGTTGTTTTACTCTCTTTTGTTTAGACTCTTCACACATATCCTTAGCTCCCATAACAGAAGCATTTTTAGTCCATACTCCTGAACACTAGACTTGGTGGCCACATTCACTTTCTACTTTGTATTCTGACATGCCTCCTCCCTCCAGCAGAGGTTATGTCAGCAGAGCACAGACATGAGATGGCTGGAACACCACCAGCCCTCCTCTTTGCCTACTCAGTCAAGCACCACAGCTGCTAATCAAACTAGCGTCACCTAGGTCATAGTCAAGGCATTATGCCTCTATGCCACTGGCTCAGTCTAGAATAGGTATATTTGTTTGTGGGTTCAAAGGGCTGAATTAGTTTTAGTGGCATTTTACAAACATAGTAAAGACATAACCAAAGCTTTGACTTTCTGAAAGTTTCTTTATTGACTATACAAATGTTCACCCAGGAAACACGAAAACAGGTTGGATAAAAAACGAACAAGTTTGATTGCACAGCTTCCACAAATACCAAGTGCTTTCATCTGCTTATAACACAAGACTTCGGAGTATAACACCCATCTACTAGCAGAATAAATACTCTTAACAATTAAAGTCACATGTTACCCCCAACCAATACAAATACACATGTAATTAAAAATCAAGTCACTAGTTGACCAAAATATCAAAACACTGTCACTTTAAGCAACTTAAAGCCAAAAATCATCTTGTAGCATATAGAGCTCTTAATTGAAGTATGCTGCTAATGTAAATATGTTAGTTGAAGCCCGGGAACACAGCTGCATTACACTGTAGTTGCCACCATAATTCCCGGACCTCCACCAGTACTTCTCAGTGTCCCCCTCTTTTATCCTGTACTATTTTTTCTATGACAAAGAAGTTGAAATTGTGTCCATAATTACCCAAAATATGCTTACATAATGCATTATTCATATTCGGGTTTCTAATATCGTAAATGTGCTAGTAAATTCTTTCCCTGAAGTGCCTAACAGTTTTACCGATATAAAAAGGACAACATTCCTGACACTGGGCGGAATATATAACCCCTTCCACCTGACAATTAAAATAATCCTTAGTATAAATTGTCATATTATTAATCTTATGTTTATCTCCTTCCAGTATAAAATTACATTGTCTACAGTGCCCACATTTAGATACCTAGCCTTCTGTGAGTTATCCCAGAATTATTATTATCCATACAAACATATTCTTAAGGGATAAACCTTTACGAAAAACAATAGGTTGTCCCTAAAGCATTAATTATGTCTTTGTCTTGCTCAAATATATGCCAGTTTCTATATAAAATCTTTCTAATGCTGTCTTTTTCATCAGTATAGGTAGTAATAAATGCCCTACCCAACTTAATTCCCTTTCGTTGTTGTTGTCCACTCTATTTAAAACACCATCCGCTAGCAATGGTGTATAGATACCAAACTGTCTTTTGGTTTTAACTTCACAAGACACTTTTGTTACTAAAATCTTTAGGATATGCCCTCCTATAAAACATTTGAGATATGTTACACTATCTCAAAAGTCTCATCCATAAGTATCATCTGTGCTAATCTAATGAATTGTCCTTTAATCACCCCTTTCTTCTGGTGTAAGGGCTGATTACTTAAAAAATGTAACAACCCATTAGAATAAATCATAGTACTGGTATATAAACCCATATCTCTGTTGTTACAGATGTTAAACATCTAAATAGTGAATTGTATTATCATTCACAGTGAAGGTGAATCTCAAAAAATCTATAGTCATGTTCAAATATGATGTAAAATATTCTATTTCTGTTTTGGGACTCGTCCATAAAAGAAAGAGATCATCTAAAAATCTCATATATATAAAACCCACAGAGGGGGATGAAATACTTCAAATATTTTTCTCTCTCACTGTATGAGTACAATATTGGCAAAGATGGGGGCACAAGCTGCCCCCATTGCCACACCCTTCTTTTGCCAAAAAGTACTCACCATTAACATATAAAATGTTATTCTTAAGCACCATTTCCATCAAAACATCACAGATATATATCACTGTCATTCAAATCTGTACTTTCAACTAAAAATTCATGGAACCATTCTAACCCCTTGTCGTGTGGGATTTCATTATACAAGTTTACAATATCAACAGTAAGGAATGTTGCATTAGAACAATAATCCACTTGCCTCAATTTATTTATAAAGTCCCAAGAGTGTCAACAGATGTGTTCAAACCTTTCAACATATTTCTTCAACTTAAAATTCAGATATTTAGCTAATGTGTGCATCTTTGACTTATTCCCATTGACAATGGGCCTTAATGGTGGATTACTGGGATCCTTATGGATCTTGGGTATCCCAAACATATTCGAAACAACAGTTTTTTTTACATTCAGACAGTTAAATAAATCAGCTGTAATCAACTCTTCAAATACTAGTTCCTCCAAACCAGCATCAATTCTTCTATATAAAATATTAACATAGTTAATGGACACCTTTTCATAAAACTCTTCATCAAGTAAAAATGCCATTCTCTCTTTATAATCTTTACAACTCATAATTACGAGCCCCCCCCCCCCTTTATCGGGTTTCATAACCCGAGCGTTTCTGTTGTTAACCAATGTACCAAGCAGGGTCGTCTCTAGAGAGATTACTGTATTTACCACCATGTTTTTTAGCTTTCAACAATTCCTTAAAATCATATTCATACAACTTTTCAAATATACATTATGGTGATATAGTTAAAGGCCCTCTCATACTGTAGTAATTAACATTCCTAAACATATATTTCAAATTTAACTTGCATACAAATGTCTTTAAATCTATTCGCAGTCTCACTATATTTATGGAGGCATTAGGAACAAATGTACATCCTTTACACAGCAAATCTGCATATGATACACCAAAATCATATTCAGTAAAAATATAAATAAAAAAAAGTCAGAGGGTATTAGCCACCACTACCGGCTTATTCAACTGGACTACGTTCATCTCCTGAAATTCCTCCCTCGACTCGCGCCTCCATTCCAGTTGTTCTCTTACGGGTGATGGAAATATCACTGGTGCTGTTGCTGATATGATTGTGTCTTGTTCCTCAAGCGTTCTGATCTCCTCACTAAACCTGCCTCTAAAGGGGCAGAATTAACGTGCATCAGTAGCCAAAGATTACCCTTTGTCAAGTTCTTCCCCATGATTACAGACAAATTCAGCCTTGCGCCCACCAACAGGTGCTGGATAAGGACGCCCCTCTTTGTATTCATTCGTGTCTCTCCAATTTTTATTAAAAACATTTGCTTATATTGAGAAATATGACAGTCAAAAGCCAAATCAGTTTTAAGTAAATTGTCTAATTCTGCTGCTTCATTAGTCAGTGATTCAATTTGTCGTGTGTTGTGTTTAACCAACAACTCTAAATATTCAAAACCCGCCTGTCAAACATTTTGATTTTTTTTATATATGTAAAACTGTTGGCACTTCAGGGAAAGAATTTACCAGCACATTTACGGTATTAGAAACCTGAATATGAATAATACATTATGTAAGTATATCTCGGGTAATGTTGGACACAATTTCAAGTTCTTTGTCATACAAGAAATAGTAAAGGATAAAACAGGCGGACCTTGACAAGTACTGGTGGAGGTCTGAAAATTATGGTGGCAACTACAGTGTAATGCAACTGTGTTCCCGGGCATCAATGAACATATTCCCATTAGTAGCATACTTAAATTAAAAGCTCTATTTGCTACAAGATCATTTTTGGTTTCAAGTTGCTTAAGGTGACAGTATTTTGATATTTTGGTCAACTAGTGACTTGATTTTTAATTACATGTGTATTTGTATTGGTTAGGGGTAAGATGTGACTAACTGTTAACAGTATTTATTCTGCTAGTAGATGGGTGTTATTAAATTCTGATGAAGTCTTGTGTTATAAGCAGACAAAGTGCTTAGTATTTGTGGAAGCTGTGGAATAAAACTTGTTCGTTTTTTATCCAACCTGTGTTCGTTTACTGGGTGCACTTTTGTATAATCAGTTCATGGCCGTTTTTGGTTCCTAGTTTGGTAAAGTTTTTTTATTATTAAAATTTTATGGCATGCTTAATGCAAATGTCTTAAGATTCACTTCATAACAAATATGTACATATCTTCTTTTCCTTGCACAGACAAGCATGTACCACATAAAATCATACATACATTGCCACAGTCTGAAATTCTGCTTTACATCGGATTTCCACTGTGAGGTGGGCATTATATAATTTGTCATCAGTTAGCAGGTGAAACTACTGTCAGGAATATATGCATGCTGGTTCATTATTGCGTCAGACCTCAAATTCATGTGCATTTCTCCACAGCCCAAGAAAATAATTTTTTGGGTCCGGAAATTTATGCTTGTGGTTCCTCTCAAATTAGACTCATGCAGTGACAAACATTACATCATGGTGTGTGTGTGTGTGTGTGTGTGTGTGTGTCTGTGTGTGTGTGTGTCTGTGTGTGTGTGTGTCTGTGTGTGTGTGTGTGTGTGTGTGTCTGTGTGTGTGTGTGTACACGTGTATGTCTGTACATGTATGTTTATGTGTGAGCATGTGTGGGTCTTCTTTATTACATTTCAAATCATCAACTAAGTGTATGCTGTAAATAGGCATCATGATAGAAATTTCCTAGTAAATTTCTCAAACGTAGAACAGTTTAATATACATGAACCCGGGTCCACTTCAGTAGACCGAAGTACCACTTACCCGAAATTCAGATAACCAAGATGAAAAGGCCAACAGCACGAGAACACCGACATCCCAGAACAATCACTCCAGGTAAGAAAATGCTTGGCCATCCTGTTGAACTTTGTCCTTTACCCTGCGGTAGTGCAATTTTGGAGTTGGTATATTTAGTTGGTGGGTGTTGGAGGTGTAGCCCCCCCCCCACATTGATGAGTTTGCTTTCATTTGGTTTTGTTTGTTTTTAAGGATGGCAAAGCGTTTACTTACCTGGAGTGGTAAGTCAGTGTTCCAGGACATCGGTGTTCTCGTGCTGTCAGCCTTTTCTTCTCTGTTATACGGGTTTCGGGTAAGTAGTACTTCAGTCTACTGAAGTAGACCCAAGAAGCCACATTTCTATGTAACACCAGTACATTTTACATGGTCTTAGGGACTGCCAATATTTTGAATTCAGTTCATAACAGATACAAGTT
The DNA here is from genome assembly GCF_019279795.1 of Protopterus annectens. Lineage (NCBI taxonomy): Eukaryota > Metazoa > Chordata > Ceratodontiformes > Protopteridae > Protopterus > Protopterus annectens. Next base: position 1,297,474,618 of record NC_056743.1, on the reverse strand, counting down.
TGTCATTCGCTTAGGATGGCAAGCTCAGTTTATATGAGAATCATATTACTAGAATGCTCTTATAAAACCATAACTACAAATATGTTAAAGGAAAATGATACTTCTGTCATTTTGTGCATCACTGCAAAAAAAATACTTCTGATAAAGCGTGAGATGCACACATCTGAAACTCTGTTACCTCGTTTTTAGTGGTATTTACTCATACTGTATGTTACATAAAGCTAAGCATCCACCTGTCTTGTATTGCAAATTTTACAATGTATTGAAGCAATGCAGCATATTTGTATTCACAGATACATTCAAATTCAGGTCTTAATGGCCATTAGAAGTTAGCAACCACAGTTAAGCAAAGACATGTGGTTAAAAATTCAAAACTGTAGACAACTGGTGGAACATAAGATTGATTTAAAGCAACCAGTAGTTAGAAATTCTTTCCCTGCATTCAATAATTTACTCACTAATGCATTAGAATATAACTGAAAAGGGACTTCTATCTAAAATATATAAAGTACTTAAGAAATTAACAGTATGTCACAGAGAAAGCTATTGGGATTATTTTAGACTTGTTAATAACTCCAAAAGTCTTTTGGTTTTTCCCAGTTAGGGGTGGCCACAGCGGAACTCCAGTCCGCTAATGGTTGGCAGTGGATTCTTACAGTGCCGAATTGCCAGCCCGATGCCCACCCTTCAAAGAAGGCACACCCATTCACGCATGCACCTACCGAAGATGATAAAAAAAAATTAATACTCCAACCTTCAAAACAAACTACTACATCACTAAGATGGAGGATATTCTCTTGGAAGTACTTACACAGAACCTTTATCACACTACATGAAGTTAAACTGATATTTAATAAAGACATAGTATGATTCTGAAAATGTCAACAAAATGTTAAAGCTGACTGGTAGCATATACAATTGTATAAAAAACTTAAAATTAGGGACCTGGGGACCCAAGTTGATAGCAATCTCTCATTTGACAATCACGTGGCCAAAGTGGTTAGAAAATCCTTCTATATAGCCCACCTTATCATGAAGAGATTCACATCTAGATCAAGGGAGGTCATCGTGCCACTTTACTCATCCCTCATCAGGCCCATAATTGAATACAATGCCCCATTCAGGATGTACCTTACCCGACACCTGCAGCAACTAGAAAGACCCCAAAAGTACCTCACCAAGAGGATCAAAGGGCTCGAACAGATGCCATATGCTGCTCGGTTAAAGAAACTCCAGCTCTACTCAGTTGCATACCACCTACTTAGAGGCGATCTGTGCCTGACGTATAAGGCCATGTCCAACCCGGAATTGATGGATATGCTTCACCTCAGAAAATCCAAATCCCTTCGAGCTACACAATTGAGGGACTTGAACCTCAGCACAGAAATAAATAGGACATGCTGGAGGGACAGATTCATAACCCAGAGGCTCCCTTCACTCTGGAATACAATCCCAGTCCAAGTTAGGCAGAGTCCCTCACTGACTCTCTTCAAGAGGAATCTTGACGAGTGGATGGGAGATCATAGGTTTACCCCGGGGATCACTTCTGTGTCACTGTTAGACAGAGGCACAGTAAACTAACCTTGAAAAACGGCATAGTAAAACTCATTTAAAATGGGTGGCGAAAGCCAAACACACTCTGGCTAGGCTTACAAATGCCCTAGGGCAGATCGCCTAGTATGAACCTATGAACCTAAAACATATTGGGATAACATAAATTCTCTCTTACAGTCTGTTTTTAATGATAAATTTATGCTGACCACATCTCTTATTTTATTTAATACACCTATTCCCACTTGTGTCACAAAAATAAAATCTAAAATACCCTCTTTTATGGCATATCTTAACATTACCAAGAAAAGCCATCACCAAGAACTGGAAGAATCAGACTACTCCTGCTATGAAGGAATTTGTACTCTTAGCATCTGAACTTTGCCATCTTGAACGTATCACGATCAAGACAAGAACATCTAGAATCACCTCTTCATATATACTATATGGTTGGAATTCAAAGAACTGCTGCATAAACAGACTTTAATAATTAACTAACAACTACACTTATCACATTCCTTTTTCTGTTTAAAAAGTAGTAGACAACACAATAAATAGTTATTTTATTTGTTTATTATTGTTTTTTTAGATGTATATATTTGTTTTATAATATTTGTATCATATATTAATGTATTGTTGTTAAAATGTTCAATAAAAACAATTCAGAAAAAAGAAATTACCAAACTGCAACATTTGCAGAACAATCAACATATGTAAAGGTGTAGACATTATTTATCTTCAGAGTGGCACATTTTAAACTTATTAAAAACATAAATCTACAGTGTTTTGGTGACAAGGCAAAATGGAATATGTACTTTTATATAAAAGTGACAGCTCATTTTTGTATATTAGCTGTCAAGATATACATGTTCCACTACCTTTGAGGGTAGGAACACAATCTACGTATTGCATATTATTACACCAGTGATATTTAGACAACTGCATGTGGATATGACAAACACTTCTGAAGAGGCTGGTGAAGAGGCTGGCATTTCTATAAAGGAAACAAAAAGAAGCAGTAGTTTTGGCATAGTACTGAAAATGCTCAGTACTAAAGAGGTTAACTGGCTGATGCAGTGAAGATAAGACAAGTAAACATACAGAAACCATAAGAATAATCACTTATTTTGTCCTTACAGTGAGACAGACTGCATATGGATGAGTTAACTCAGAAATGGCTTCCATTTCCTTACTGCCTGAATGATGTCAAAAGTACTAACAACTCAGCTATAGGAAGTAAAGCCATGTTTACTACCTTTTTACATGCAGTGTTTTAACACCTTAAAAATTTAATTTCTCTACCAGGAAATGTGGGTAGCAATTCAGAAGACTATAAAGGCAAGGCAAACATTTCTGCACATAAGAAAAAAAAATACATTTTGTTTCACCTTGAAATATGTTGATATATCCACAGGGGCCAGAACAATATATTTTTCCACAATTAGTGAGGAAAGGAAGCTGCTGTATTGATCTACAAGTGACATACTGGAAGTATTTTGCAAAGTTAGTTTAAATACTAAGTATTATGAGAGTGGATTTCATTTAGTTCAAAATTAGTTTGTTTAGGCTAACCAGCTTCACAGTTGCTGGAACTTGTTTTTGGAAGGATATCTATTAATCTTCAAAAATACCTACCTGACTAAGGTTAAATATCATCTGTATAAAGGGCTATACACAAGTAAGGATAGTTGTATGGCAGATTATAAAAATGAAAATACAAACGGATCTAGTACAGATCCTTGTCTACTACCTCTTATGGTTACTCATTAAATATATATAATGAAAATAATAAACAAGGTACAGATCATTGAAGAACTTTGCAAGTAAATGCACTTCTGCAGGATCTACTACTTCTGTAAAATACCTGAAAGTTCTGATCTGTAAGCAATTTATGTTGTAACATTACCCAAGAAGCCATATATCGTTAACTGTTAAGTTTTTGGATAAAAATGTTTTTTCAAATCAATAAATAGCACACCTGACAGTTACATTTATTCCATAATTCACAATATTGTCCAGAAAGGAGTAGATTATGGTATTGTGTGATATTTATTACAAAAGCCATGTTATGTTTTGGCCTTAAGACATAGTGTAGGGGTGAGTAATTGCTTTCAACATGTTCAAGTAATTTTTCAAAAATAAAAGGGATTTAGACTGCAGGCTAGAGACTGCCTTCCCTATCAAGGAGTGATATCACACCCTAGGCAAACAGAAAGGAATAATGGAATACTAACTGAAAGACCAGCACTGATAGAGGTTTTAGTATAATCTAGAGCAGAAGCTGTTGTTAAAAAAAGGATAACTAGTATGGTGTATAAAATATTGCATGATAACTATAGGCATCAATCAGAGGAGGTTAGAAAGGATGGAAGAGAGAGACTGGATAAGCAATTTACAAAGAAACAATGGGAGGATATTTGTATGGCTCCTAAATATGCAACAAAGTCTAGAATATTTAGGGTTTTTGCTTGTAAGTGTTTACATAGGTATTTTTATACCCCAAGCAGACTCCAAATAATTTTTCCTCAGGTAGAACGCAAATGTAGGAGGTGTGATAGGAAGAAAGAGGTAATTGGGAACATATTTTATGGGAGTATAATGGGTTGGGCACACTTAATTCTCTACAGACAACTGTCAGAAATACTTGGTGAACAAATTAGTATAAAATAAGGATTTTTTTGAGCTGTGATACAGAATTGGACATAGTAAGGCCTTAAGTTTAATTCTGGTGGCTACCAAAAAAAAAACTAATTTAAACTAAATGTACTAGAAGTAATGAATTTAGTAAAATATAGTAAGAGAGAAAATAACTGGAAGTGGGCTCTTTACAAAAGGGTAGTTGCAAACTACATAGAAAAATAGGAATTGCAGGAACAGTACATGCAAAATAATGTACTGGAGGAGGAATGAGGTTTAAGGGAAGGCAGGAACTGAATGAGCTATGTAACGTTTGATTGACAATGACTGTATAGAAGATTATATGTGATGTTGAATGTTTGCAACTGAAAATGTCAATAAAGTTTAATTTTTCTTTCATTCAGTAAAGATATTTATTGCTTAAAAATTACATAAATAAAATAAAAAGCGAGTACTTAAGAAGATTGTGTAGCTGAAGTTAAGCTGTTGGTGCAGCAGAGCGTTTTGAAATAATGAGGATGTACTGAGTACTGGTTTCAACAGCTGTCATTTGATATTCTCTACTACCCTGTAAGATAGTTGCACTTCATTTTGAGTTTGGAAAATGCTTTTCCCGATAGTATTAATGCAATTCAAGACTTGTTTAGGTATCGCCTGAAAGATCAACTGTGATCATTTCAGGAATGGAGACTTAGCCTTGTTTGTTGCAAGTCTTTAATTTTTTATATGCAATGATCATTAAATTTTGCCATATTAGTGGAGTTTTTCCCCAGTCCTGCCAAGCTTCATCATGATTTTTTAAGTGTTTGTGTTTAACAAGGGATTTGTTTTGCTTTGAACTGATTGTATCATAATGGAAAGTGTCCCTTCTGGATTAGCCAAAGTTAAAGAAGGTGGATACTGCAACTACTACAGACCACACAGGTTATGAGTCACTCCAAGAGATTATCTAGCAGTCCATGAACTAATGAAGTCTTTCAGGAAGATATCTGCCACACAATGCATTTCAGCCACAAGAGCTTTCTGGAAATATAACATATGGGTAAGGCAATTTGATGCCATCAAGGACGACATGAAACATGCTTCCCAAACCTGCCTGGAATCCTTGATTTTCTATCTCTGGAAATGACAACTGGACACTCTAAGGAATCAGGTTTTTCATCAGGGTTACATAAGAGATGCTAGTGTCTGGCTCCGTCATCTCCCTGCAAAATGAAGACTTAGCCTTCCTGGGGATCAAAGCCACTAGCACATGGGTTCTCTACATAATACTGCTTCCATCTAGTACAAGATTGCTGTGCAAGCTTACATGCTTCTTTAAGCCTCCTTTGTCAACAGAAGACTGCGTCTGGAGATCTGCCACCATTCTGTTGCATTATACTCAGGATTTCTGCATATTCTGGGTCAAACGGAAAAAATAGAAGTGAAGACCCTCCTTTCTTCTCCTCATTTTATACATCTTCAGCTGGTGGATCTAGCTCCATTTTTAAGTGATATATCTTCTGGCAAATTTCTCATGCTTCTTCAGAGGACAATACTTTGAATTCTCTTTATGAATTCTCTTTAGTAAGGCAGAAATATCTACTTGATATGGTGACACGGTATGTCTAAGGGGGGGATATTAGGGGAGATGGGGGAAACAACAGATGTTGTTTAATGTTCAATTTCTTTTGCGAACAAGTCAGTGTATGTGATGAGCTGCGTTAGTACTTGTATATCTGTTTATGTCCCAATTATGTTGAAAACTGTCTTGCTGGTACTTATGTATTTCTTCTAAGTGGGAAATTAAAGCTCCACCCCAGATCTGCTCTGAAAATGGATTACGGGCTTAATGAGAGCACAGAGTTATCAAATTTAAAGTAAATAAATAATATCATGGAGGATATTCCAGAAAAAGGGGACAAAGACGTCTGAACAAGTGGACCTATAAAGTCACAGATTTTGTTTCTGGGTTCAGCACAGGTGGCACCAGAAGCACAGATGATGGCAAAACAAACAACCAATAAGCAAATGCTACTAAAAACATGAGGGTAGTACTACCAATGTTGGATAAGCAAAATTCTGGGTTGACCAATGCGTAGGGCAAACACTAGTGGGACTGATGTCTGTAGTAACATCAGTAGGACTGACATCTGTATATTTAAGGCCAGTACTGATGTTCTCCCTAGAGCTTGTGGAACCAATGTCAGTGCAATTGCTTCAGACTAAACACAGATCCCTAAATGTAGGGGGATATGGATCTCTATTTATTTAAACATTTGTTTACCGGGAAAGTGAGACTTGGAATGAGCCAATTTTCAGCAGAGGTCCAGGGAGAAATGCTCCAGATGCATGTCTTTGTAACGTGGGAGGAAACCAGAGCACCCGGAGAAAACCCACATGAAAGCAGGGAGGGCATGCAGACTCCACACAGAAAGCACCCTAGCCGGGAATCGAACTGGAGAACCTCTTGCTGTAAGGTGACATTTCAAACCGCTGCACCACTGCGCCATCCGTGAGATGACAAGCACGCCTCTAAGCATTTACTTGCTGCTAACAGATTCTAGTCAATGACAGTCTATAATCAGAGGTGGAAAGGAAATCATTGGCATGGAGCAGATACTTGCTTACACTGTAACAGCAGGGGCAGCTCATGCTATTGGACTGCATGACTGCAGTCCCCCCAACTATAAAAAAGGAAGAAAAGAAAAACAAACTCTAGTCCGGAACTTCATGCATGCATGTTCTCGATATCCGGACTGCTGGTGAACCAGTCCGGAGCATGCACATAGAATCCAGACTGCTGGTGAGACGGTCTGGATTAGGAAGACAGCATTCAACAGCAGAGATCCCAGAACTCTATGCAGTTACAACTGCTTAGACTGGACTGCAACATCTGCAGGAATGAAAAGAAACTGGACTTTTTGTGCAGGAATGGACTTTGCAGCAATGGAGCTAGGATATGTGTGTGTGTGTGTGTGTGTGTGTGTGTGTGTGTGTGTGTGTGTGTGGTGGCTAGACTCAAACCCTGTAACTTGGGAGCAGGTAGCAAGAGCTTGAATTCCCTACCCACCACCACTTGTGAAATTTTTGCCTCATATTTTTGTTCTTGTGAAATTTGTGGTTTTCTGGATTTTGAATTCACTAAATAATGAGAGGCATTTGAATTTCAGACTTCATATTCTTTAGAACGTACATGGTAACACAAAACCTTTTATTCTAGCAATTTTCTGTTTATAAAATCAATATTTGAAATTTGTCCCTATTTTTGGGGCAGTATTCCCCCATTATTGGCTTTGTCCAGGTTTTTTTGTGCTAAGAGCTATGGTGAGAACTGAATTCACTAAATGAATACCATTTAAGTTAGAGTCTACCGGTCTTTCAAGAAACAGTTGATCTGGCCTAATGGTATGTTGCTCTGACTGTAGTGCACAGGGTCCTGGAGACTTGGCAGTGAAATCCATGGTGGTAACTTAGCATTTTATTCTAGCAACTTTTCCAAGATTATACAAGCAATGTTTAAAATGTACCCCTAGTTTTGGGGCTTTTGTCCCCCCCAATAAATTTTGACTTTTTTCAGAGTTCTTGCGCTTCAAATTTGAAAGATACAGTAGAGTATCGAGTGGATTTTACAAGGAGCCGAGAGCTTGAAGAGAAGTTTAGTGCTGCTTATGCTGAGTCTGCTTGCACTGTTAATAGCACAACAGGTAGTGTACTTGCTTTTGATGCAGAAGGCTGTGGGTTCTCCTCCCACAATATATAGATGTATTGCTGATACTGTACTGTGTTGTACTTTTAAGGGGGTGGATGCTGTAGTCCTGAGAATCTCCTCTTTGGCGGAGATCCCTAGTAATAATGAACATGTTATCAGTTTGCCATCCATTCCCTATTGCAATATTACTAGTTTATCTTTTTTAATGTAACATAGGCAATTTATTCCTCAAGGGCAACAGGCACTTTATTTGTAGATGAAACAATGACATCTAAAGTTGTTTGCTAGCAGCAACCTCTTCATTAGTTGCAGATCTCTTTAATGTGGAATTATTTAGAGGACTTTTACTTCTGCAGAGATTGTGCATATTTACTGACACTGGTGGATTGTAGAAGTCGGAGTAGACTTATGATGGAAATGTTCTGAACTGGGCAGTTTTGTCATTACTGGTGCATGCATTTTGTTTCATTGTTTACTTGAAAAATGTTCAAAACAATAAGTTTAAAACGCTCTTTAACAACTGTACTATATTATACAAGGAATATAACTTAATACAATCAGGAATATGTAGCAAAGAACACATGTATGTTTCCTGTGCAAGGGGCCTATGGGTTTCAATGCTGTTTCAATGACTGAGTTTCAAGGGCAGCAAAATTTTAATGCCAAGTCTATTTTCATTGTGAGACTGCATTTCTTTGTTTAGCAGATGTCTATTAGCGTTTCTGCTGTAAAATGTAAAATAAAAGTTTTAAAATAAAATCCAAATCATCGTAGAAGTAAAGTACTATGCACATTACAGTGTTTATGGTAAATAGGGTGAAATAGCCAAGTAATGGGACATTGGAATAGCTGCGGGATGAGACCCCATTCCACCATGAGTTTGTGAGGGAGGAAAGGTGGCAAACTCAGACAACCCTGGCTGAACTATACCTCTTAAAATGTCCAGGTTTTTAAAGAATGAATAGATTTTTGCTTCTTATTTTTGGTTTGTTCCTGATAAAATTTGTGTTTTTTCTGGCAAATCATTTAGGAATGAAGTCACTAAATAGTGACAGACACTGAGTTTCAGACTTCATACTCTTCAGAAAAATGCATGCTAAAGCAAGACCTGTTGTTCTGTCAACTGTTTATACAAGAGTAAATTTTAGTACTGTTTGTATGTTCCCCCAATATATTTCCTTGACCAGATTTCCTGTGTTAAGAGGTTGAGGGGTACGTGCAAATAAATCACTTTACAGAATTAGGTATATCCAAACCTCTCAACTGTCCCTGATTTTGGCTGAAAATGTTGCTCTCCCCCTAATAATCCCTCTACAAAATGGCAAATTTGGAAGAAAACGTGGAGGGGTTACAATTAATAAATAATTGTAATGATCAGACTTATAGATTACTTTTAATTTCAAAAACGCATGTAGATTCTCTTATTTTGTCAGCTGCTCCAGTGAACAGTACTAATATTAAAAAAAAGTGTCCCTTCTTTGACAGTTTCCCAGCTATATTGTGTGGCAATTTTATATTTTTGCATCATATTTTTGGGTAGTTTTTCATAAAATTGTGGTTTTCTGGTAAATTGGTAGCAAATCATTAAAGACTGAAGTTAGAAAATAATAACAGACATCGGAGTTTCAGATTTCATACCCATGCAAGACCTACTATTCTATTATCTTTCTAGGTTTATAACAGCAATATTTAAAAATTGTCCCTATTTTTGGGCCTTTTTAGAGCCATCAACATCAACCAGAAACATTTTAAATTGTGACATACTTGTTGAACCCCACGTAGAGACTCAATGTGTCCAAGCAAGGCAAGGAGCAGTTATGAAATGTAAGTGTGCAGAGTATCCCCCCATCCAAGGTAGACACAAGTACTCATCTGTCCTTGATTTTGCAGAATGTTCTGGTTTTCTGTCATTTCGATACCGTTGATTTATGCTTCTTATTCAGAAAATGCATGTTGTTGCAGTGCCTGTTGCTCTGTGTTTAAGTAGCAATGCTTTAATGCCCATCAGGTAAGCTTGTCTGAGACTGTAATATGCAAGTAAGCTTCAATAAGCATACTGTTAAAGAATTACCAACAGTGAAAGCCTTTTTGTGGTTGCCATGCAGATATTTACATAACTAGATAGCGTATAAGCCTTAGGTACTGAAATGGATATGACAGTATTTGTAATAAAGGAGAGGATTGCAGTATTTTCAGAAGCTCATTACATCTGTTGGAGACTTGCAGTCATTTTTGGAGTCTTTACCCACAAACTAAACAGAATGCCAACGTATCATTTATGGTCCATTACCTGTGCAGTAATTCTTTAAGCAATTTATCTTGAGCTTGTTTGTTGTTTGCTGTTCATTTTTTACTTTGATCATGTTTTCCCCATGAAACAAGTAGATAGTTGTCAGGCAGCAGGTCTATTTTGGATAAGAAACATTTTTACAACTGAGGGTATCAGAGAGATTTCTAGTTTCAGCATGTTACTTGGTACTTTCATAAAGCTGAATATAAATTATAATTAGAACTGCAGTGCAAGGAGAAGTGGTTTGAGTTGAATGCTGCCTGTTTTTTATACTTTACTTTGACTGCCATTCCAGTAATATAATTTAAAAGTAATTTTTTTATGCTTCACAACCTTTTAGTTTCTAGATATTAAATAAGCTGTCATGTACCCAATGCATTGAACTATTTTTTTTCTTCTACAATTCATTTTGTCTTGACTGGACTCTAATGACAGTTTGGCACCCAGGGCAGCGTATTTAATTAAAGTCCCAGTTTTTGCTGTTTTTAGCATAGCTCCAACCCTTTCTAGTTAACCACACCCATTCCTGTTGGCCCCATCCATTCAGCTGTCTCCTGCAGCCCCTCTTTGATTTGAAGTCACCAGCTGCCACTGTGTAACAGACAAGGCCTTCCTTAAAAAGATAATGGGTTTTACTACAACCAAAGAAGGTAATTTGAAGTTAGTTTCATTAGAATGCTACACAGATTATGCTAAAAAAGTTGAAGTACACAGCATTTCCAACAACTCAGAAGAACTCCTATCTGATAAATGCATCTCATCAACTGCAGACACTTTAATTCGGCATTAATGCTTTTGTTTAGCAGACTTAAGCAAAAAAATCAGATTTCTTAACTGCTTTCCATTTTACTTCTACCCATCTTTCTGACTAGGTTTAGAAAACGATAGGGCAGAAGGAGCAAAATAATCTTCAGAAAAAGATGTGGAGTAAGGTCCATGTCAAATTAAGATAGTTTCTGAGATGCAAGTTGGAGTGTTTTCTTGATGCCATTTGGGACAGTTATTAAAGCAGAACCAAAGCAATTCTCAACACTGTGCTGCAGATGCAAATTAATAAAATTAGCATAGTCTCTCTGCAAGAAGTATTTGCTTAAGCCAGTGTCACTGAGAATCAAGGGGAAAAAAATCATCAGAACTGGCTCCAAGGTGTAGAAATAAGCCCGAACTATGACCTGAATAATTGCAGTTTGATTAGCAGGTGGACAGACAAACAGGAGAACAGACAAGGAAACCTCTGGAGTGGGCATGTTGGTGAAGCACACAAAGATCATGAATGTGGTGGGTGGGCACAGAAGGGTGCATCACCACATTGGCAGGACAGCTCCTGCACAGCACCACAAAATAACCACCTGAATGCATAAGCCAAGCATGCAAGGAACTGGTTAAGGCATACACAAACAACCTTACAGTGTATTTGATGCTACAGGCTGCCTTGCTCCTCTCTACTTCCCAGAAATGAATATCTCGACTTTCCTTCCCACTCCACCATCCTGTTCAAGAGGCTGGCCATCATAACCCAGGGGAAGAACTAGGCATTGGGAAAAAACAGAATATAGGGGGTCAACATTGTAGTTGACAGTCAACTGCTATACAAGTAAACCAAAAAACAGAACCAACAATTAAATAAAGCCATCAGAATAAGACAACTCCATGGTGTGTAGAGAAATGGCCCTGAATACAACTCAGATGGCCTGGGTCTGGGAAACGTATCAGATGCTAGACAAGTCCAATGAGAGGAAGTAGGAATAAGTGGCTGTTGCCAGTTTGTCTAACTTAGAAAGGGAGTGAGGTGGACCAGCCTGCAACTGCAGCGGCATCTAGCATAAATAAGGACTTGATTCAGTAGTGTGAAAGGCCTCAGTGGGCTTTTTCACTTGTTTGCCCCTTCCGTGTTTAAGCATGCTAGCTTGAGTTGACATTTGTTCAAAATTTTGCTTTTTCTTTTTTTTCCTACAGTGACAAAGTTTGGGGGTATTGTAGGGATTGTCCACTTGTAAATATTAGATTAATTATGCTTGATTGTAAACTGCAGCTCAAATACAGGTGTCTAAGAATTTGTGCACTCACAGTGAGCATATGTAGAGGATCTGTAACAGCATGTGCTTGGTGTGCACTAAGCAATGCATGGTATTGTTTGCAGAAGTAAGCACTTCTGGTAGTTTAAATATCAGAGGGATAGTACTGTGCATTGCTGCAGCAAAAGCATACACACCAGACACGCCAGGAGTGGGACTGAGCCAATTACAGAAAAAAATCACCTCCTTTGCAATGGTTTGGCAAGTCTCCAGGCTAGAATAATTAGGATCTGTCCTTAAAATGTATGTAGCTGCAATCTGGAAGGAATGAAGCCAGACACTCAGGTTGTTGGGACAAAGCTGATCACAGAGTGAAGTGGTAAGGAATAGGACTGAAATCCTTTCATGACTGCCTGGGTGATGGCCTCTCTGGTTGGCTACAGAATGAGCTTAAAGTACATGGAAAGAAGCTGGTTGTTGGCAGGACCATGGGAAAAAAACAGAAAGAAAAAGGTTTTAGATGAAGACAAAGGTAACACAATAAAACATCTCTCCAATCTGGAAGAAATACAACAAAGAACCTTCAAATTTTAAAAAAAGGCATTCTCCACCCATTTTCCATCATGCATCAAGTTACTGGAGAGAGGCAGAAAACAGCAATGCACTGTGGAGGCAGAGCTTCCACCCTTCAAATGTTTTTCATAATAGTGAGTACTGATAATCATGGTAATGGTTCTGTCACATGCTGCAGACAAACTTCAAGTATCAAACCAGACATTACAAAAACTAGACAAATACATACCTGCCAACAAATCGCCTAGCTTCACCATATAATGCTGTCCTCTTAGAAACACTAAATCAGTCACTTAACCACCAATGCAAGCTCAAGAACATCTGAGTATTTCACTCAACATTAACGAATGGCTAAATTATGAAGGTACCATTATTTTCAGTTATCTAGGTTTATCTACAAAATGCCAAATTCTGTCAGTTAATAACCAGATTAAAAATGGTTGCATTCTACCAACTGCTAGGATCCAACAATATACACATTTTATGCACACACAAATACACAAATCTTTATTACACACACCCACACCCACATATAAATTCACACTGCAATCTTACATGCAGAACGGGCAGTGTCAATCCCTGCAGTCATAGGAAATTTTCCTTCTCTACCTACCTTCAAAGCAATACTCATATACCATAAAACGAACAATAGACCTGGGAAGGAATACAATTGATTTTACAAGTAATCTTTGTAGACCTAGTGCAATTGTCTTTGGAATACTCATACACCATCTAAACAATGCATCCAAATCCAAATGCTTTGATAAGAGATCATACTATATACATTCAAGGCCAACACAATCTTTTTACCATCAAAAGATGACTATCTACATATATTCTAAATAATGGAAGTGCCATTAAGCATTTACTAACACGTAAGAACCAGTGTGATAACTTACAAATGTTATTGCATTATATTATATTATTATAATGTTACAGATATAATTTTTTTAAACTTTGCACCTTTATGCTGGAGAAACTGTAATTCTATTTCATGGATCAAGACATAGCTAGAAAGGGTCCTATGACTGACCCACCTCTCCCACTTAACAAGCAATAAGAAAATAAAGTCAGACGTAACATATTCCATATGTTGGCAGACTTCATGAAGTCAAGAAATCCGGATATTAATTTTCTAATGTTCTGACATGATGTTATGTTAACAACCTGGCAGGTAAAATGTATTCTTTGGTTAAGTCTTTGGAATAATAAGAACAAATGAGTTGTTCACAAGCAGTTATTAAGTATTGTACCACTGACTGCTTGTGGTTTTCAGAACTTTTGCTCAATGAAGTAGGATAGTTTTGGTATTTATTTTTGCACTGATGCCTCTGGTAGTCTTCATGTCTCCTTGGGTGCTGAATTAATTGGTTTGCTGAACCTTGAAAAAAAAAAAAAAAAAAAAAAAAAAAAAAAAAAAAAAAAATATTCTAAAATTTCAGAAGTAGATCCTTAGTGCCCACATGCAGTTGGCTACTTCACACAAAATAATTTATTTTATTTATTGGCATTTACCAGGAAAGTCCACTTGGCCTGAGAAGCCCATTTTCAGGGGAGGTCCAGGGAGAAAGGTTCTGATATAATAAGAGTAACAAAAGGAATTCAAGATAGCAAGAAAGATTATACAAAATACAGATGTTTCATAGAAATTATACATGTCATACATCTGACACAAACAGAATTAATACAAAATGAGATTGCTCAAAGTCCTAGTATAAAAAAAATATCATGGAATGTAGTACAGAGCAGAATACAGATAATTGGGGATTAGAGTATAAAAGGAATCAAGAGAGTCATCTAGGATTCAATTAGGGGGTTAAGTAATGTCAGTTTATGTGATTGAACAGCTACATGTCCTCCTGAAAGGTAGATGGCCATTGTTGCACACGGATAAAAGGAGGTAAACTACTCCAAGCTTTGGCAATACACCAGGAGTACAATAGCTGACCTATGGGTAGCTTGGGTTTGTAAACTTGGAGGAGATACTGGTGTTCACACCTTAAGGGCCTAGTGGGACTACAGAGATAGAATAAGGAGCTGAGAGCAGGGCAGTCCTGAGGCTTATGAATCAGTTTGTGAGTAAATGTGAGTTGAAGGAGTAGAAGGTAGTGGGGGAGTTCCAGCCATTTTAATTGATTTAGGGCATTGGAGTGGTGTGTAGAGTGATGACTATTTGTGGCAAATTTATCAATTTTATTATAGCATATTTCTAGTTTTCTTATCACGGAGGGCTGCAGGTTGGTTAGTAAAGGGACACCATAAGTTAGTGATGGTAAAAGGTAAGATAGTGCCAGACTTTGTTTGGCAGGGAGGGAGAGGATTTTGTTGAGTCTATAAAGTACCCAGAGTGTTTTGTGAGTCCTGCTTATATTGTTGCGAATATGAAGATCAAATTTGAGATTTTCATCAATTGTTACTCCTAGTAATTTGGTATGTGTTACCAACTCGATTTTGGTAGAGTTAAGAGAGTATATTTCAAACTTGGTTAAATTAATAGGAGTGTTTCTCTTAGAAGTAAATAACATACTTTTTTTTTTTTTTAGGGTTTAGAGAGGTGATTTTTGTGAACACATTTTTCCACAGTAAAAAATGCAGCGTGGGTGGACTGCTGTAATATATCTGGATTTTGAGCAGAACAGACTACAGTAGAATAGTCTGCATACTGAACTAAGGAGCCATGCTGGATGAATTGGTGTAGGTTGCTGATAAAGATGTTAAACAAAAGAGGGCATAAAATAGAGCCTTAGGGTACTCCTGCATGGTTATGCAAGTATGGGAAAATGGAGTTCTGCCATTTAACAGTGTGTTCTCTGTTGGAGAGGTAACTTTTGAACCAGTTAAGAGAGTGGGGAGATAGACCTATGCTAGAGAGCTGGGAGAGGAGGACAGGGTAAGAGATGGTTAAAATGGTTTTGATAATTCCAAAAATAGGGCAGATACTACTATGTCTAAGAAGGAAATTAGTGCAGTGGAAGTACTATGCCCTGGACTGAACCCATGCAGAGTAGGACAGAGAAGATTGTATTTCAGAAGGAAGTCAAGGAGTTGTTTTTGCACACATTTTTCTAGAATTGTGGAGATGGGGGAAAAGAATAGGTATGGGTCAAAAACTGGAGATGTTGGCAAAGAGGCCGCCTTTGTGAAGTGGCAGGATGATGGCTTTTTTCCAGATGTTAGGGATGTGACATTGTCGAATAGATCTGTTTATCTGAATGCTAATAAGACAGGCGACTGAGTCTGCAGCAAGTTTTAGAAACTTAGCAGGAATTTTGTCAGCAGAGGTAGTGCATGGCTTTAGTTTAATGAGAAGGAGGTGGGAATGGGACAGAGATTGAAAAAAGGATGAGAAGTCTGTTGTAAGCTATGAGTATGGGAGATGAAGGTAGTTAGAAGACATGGAGTGAATTATTAGGAATGATGGCAAAGTTCTGAAGAGGACTGATGGGGGGAAGGGAGGGATGCAGAAACAGATTTATTGGGGAGGGAAAGGGGGGAAAAGTAGCAGTGATACTGGCAACGGTGTCAAAGAAGGAATTGAAAATATTTGTTCCGTAGGTTTGTTAGGGTATGGACAGGGGTTAGGTTTAGTGCCGGAGTTCAAGAGATTATTGACAGAAGACCAGAATTGTTGGGGTTATTTTTCCTATTTATTTGCTGGTTCTAGAAATAGTGATGTTTATCTTTAGAAACAAGTTTTTAACTTGGTTGTGGAGCCATGTGTAATGCATGAGGTCATACGTATTTTTGAATCATATTAATCTTATACTTCATTAACAAAGCTATAAAAATGTGTAGCTCTTTTTAAACTTGGTAACAATCTCTCTCATATGCACACACGACTTTTACACTGATACAAGAGGTCTGATAGGTCACTCACTGGAAGTTCTAGCTTGGCTGGAGTTTTCATTTAGTTTTTACTTTTATTTTTGGAGATTATTGTTTATCAGATTAAGTTAGATGGTATTATATAATTTTGTTACAGTACAGGTTTGTTTTAAATGTTTCCCCTCATGCACGTTTTCATAAATAAGTACTTATTAAATTAAGTCAAATGCATAATGGTTGCAACATGCAAAATTACAGTTTTTAAATAACTCTAGCTTGTCTTAGAGAGTATATTAATCGCCAAGCTACAAGCCTTTGCAAAATAACCCAATCCCTAAGTATGATGAAGTAAGCTGTATTGCTGAAGGCTCTGAGCATAAATGTAGAAATATAGTAGGAAAAATCCTCAGTTCCACCACAGCTGTAAAAATGTTAAAAACAGACTTTAAGCTTCGGTAAAAACAACAAAAACAGGAGCACAGTAAAATTCCTGGATAAGCGCTTTCGGCTTACTAGCCTTCATTAGATCATGCGTCTTGGCTGTGCTCACCCTAGATTTAAAGACAGAATAAACAAATCAATGTTCCAGACACAGTCATAACCAATGGAAACTCTTGCATATAGCATATCTCCTGTGTCTTGCTGTGAGCCAATCGTTATTGCATCTCAAAGTATCAAATGTCTGATATCCTAGTGGCAAAGCTATCCAATAGCAACAAGGTTAATGATTTGCATACAGCATAAATCCTGCTTCTTGCTACATCCAATCATATTTATGATTTCAGATATCCAATCTACAATTTTCTTGTCCTGTAGCTATCCAATAGCATCGAAGAGACTAAGTTCCTTTAGTTGCCAGAGCATATAGTCACTCAATTCATTCAGCAATATGCAGTACTTCACAAAAGCAAGTAGCACATATATTACAGTTTTATAAGTGCAATAGCACTAGTATTCTTAGGTTCATAGGTTTATAGGTTTATACTAGGCTATCTGCCCTAAGGCATCTATAAGCCTAGCCCAAAGTTTTGTGGCTTACGCCACCCCTTATATGAAAAAATACTGTGCCCATTAGTTTGTTGTGCCTCTGTCCAGCAGTGACACAGAGATGATTCCCGGGGTAAACCTATGATCTCCCATCCACAGGTCAAGATTTCTCTTGAACAGAGCCAGCGAGGTGCTCTGCCTCACATGGACCGGGATTTTATTCCACAGCATAGGGAGTCTCTGAGTGATAAATCTATCCCTCCAGCACATCCTATTTATATCCGTGCTAAGGTTTAAGTCACTTGCTCTAGTGGTTTTGGTGGATTTGGATTTTTTGAGGTGGAGCATGTCCATTAATTCCGGGTTGGACATGGCCTTGTATGTCAGGCACAGTTCACCTCTGAGCAGACGGTATGCGACTGAATAGAGCTGGAGTTTCTTCAATCTGGCAGCATATGACAGATTTTGGAGTCCCTTTATCCTTTTGGTGAGGAACTTTTGGGGTCTCTCCAATTGCTGCAGATGTCGGGTAAGATACATCCCGAATGGGGCATTGTACTCGATCATTGGTCTGATAAGTGAAGAGTACAGGGGAACAATGACCTCACTAGATCTGGATGTGAATCCCTTCATGATCATGTGGGCAATGTAGAAGGTCTTTCTAACCACTTTAGCAATGTGAGTGTCAAAAGAAAGGCCACTGTCAACCTGGGTCCCCAGGTCCCTGATAACCTCTTCTGTGCTTAGTGGATTGCCGCCTATATGGTAGCTTGGGGTTACCTTGTTTTTCCCGAAGGGTATGACTATACATTTTTTGGCTTTTAACTTCAGGCCATGGCTCTGGCACCAGCTATCTGTTTCCTTGAGTCCCTTCTGAAGGATATCCGTGTCCGATGCACTTTCCACTATGGCCCAGTTTGCAGTCGTCTGCAAACT
This sequence comes from Protopterus annectens, assembly GCF_019279795.1. Classification (NCBI taxonomy): domain Eukaryota; kingdom Metazoa; phylum Chordata; order Ceratodontiformes; family Protopteridae; genus Protopterus; species Protopterus annectens. The sequence goes on along the minus strand of NC_056743.1, from coordinate 1,297,456,113 downwards.
TTGTCAGCCAAAGTCCTCCCATGTTGGCCTGTACTTCTGAGAAGTAGATGCCGAACAATAGGGGGCCAAGGACCGAGCCCTGTGGGACACCACTTGTGACCGGCTTGGAGTCTGACATAGCGCCAGCAACTCTAACCCTGTGGGTTCTGTCCTTAAGCCAGTTTGCAACCCATCTTGTGACATATGGGTTTACATTTAAGCTGGTAAGTTTTTCTACAATACCCGAGTGGGGTACTGTGTCGAAAGCCTTTGCAAGGTCAAGGTAGGCTGTATGGACTGACTTTCCCTCATCAATGGCCTTGGTGACTGTTTCGAAGAAGTCGACCAAGTTCAAAAGGCATGATCTGCCCTTGAAGCCAAACTGGGTCAGGTCCAATGTCTGCAAGTCCCCTATATCTTTGTTTATGAGCTCCATTATGATCCTCTCCATAGCTTTGCAGACTAGACTTGTTAAGCTTATGGGGCGGAAATTACCAGGGTCCGTAGAGGCACCGCCTTTGTGGAGTGGGACCACAGTTGCCGTACGCCACTCCTTGGGCATGTATCCTGTGGTAAAGGCTGAGATTAAACAGCTGCCTTATGTGTGGGTTTAATTCCTCATTTAGCTCGTGTAGCACACAGCCGGGGACACCATCCGGTCCCATTGATGCTGTGTTTTTAGCTTTAGAGAGAGCAGCTTTCACCTGTGCATTTGAGATGTCTGGGAGGCTACACTCCGCTGGGATAGTTATCTCTCCTTTAGGGGAGGGGGGGTGAAGTTTGCACTGAACCCGTCTGCCAGTATGTTGGCAATGTCTGTGGGTTCAGTGATTTTTGTATCATTTTGGACTAATTCTGAGCATATCTGGGAGTTTCCACCCAGGTTCCTAACATAGCTGAAAAAGGCCTTATGATTGTCCTTTGAATCCATGGCAATTTTTCTCTCAAAATTGGCCTTAGTTGATTTTATGAGTGCTCGTATTTTTTTACTAATAATGATCAGGGGTAACTTCCCTTTTATGGATTTTGTTCTATCATGTAATAGCTTTTTCCTCTTATTGTAAAGTTTGTTAATGGCTGGGGTCCACCAGACTGGACATTTGCCCTTTGTGGAAAGAGTCTTGGTTTTATTTGGGATTGCCTGATCCATGCAGTCCTGGAGGTGTTCATAGAAGGCATTTGCAAGGGCTTCCGCAGCTTGGGTTATGGTTTCCACTAGCTCAGGGGCCTTGAAGGATACCACACCAGTCTTGAGTAGTGTGAAGTTTGCTTTAGAGAAGTTCTTCACTGTGGTCTTTTTTGTTTGGGGTGGGGGCGGGATGTGGATTTCCAGTGAGATTAGTTTATAATCAAATCTCACCAATGAGGGATATACTTCCGGTGTGGAGCATTTTGTCCCCATGTTTGTGATAATGAGATCTAGTATATTTTCTCCTCTCGTGGGAACAGTGACTAGCTGTTCCATGGCATTTGAATTTATGAACTCCAGGAACCATTGGGCTAGAAAGTTAGGGCTTGAGTAATGTTCCCAGTCTATATTCGGGTAGTTGAAGTCACCCAATATGATGGTGTTTGGAGATACATTTATACCCTCCAGTGTCTTCAGGAAGGCTGTGTGGGGTTCCTGAGTTTGAGAGGGTGGCCTGTAGCATGCTACAATTTGTAGAGCAGTTTTGCCTATGGTTAGTTGCACCTGGATGGTTTCCGAAGCTTAGTGCGTTGCCACCAACCTGGAGGTGTGGGTATCCTTTATGAATATGGATACACCCCTCCTTTTGTGGTGTGGTCCGGGTTTTGGGGCCAGAACGCATGATATGAGGTAAAACCTAATAGTGCCGGGGTGCTCTCAGGAGCCTTGAACCAGGTTTCAGTTACAGCACAGACATTGATGTTCTCCATACTGAGAAGGGCCTCGAGTGCGTGCATTTTGAGATTTAGACTTCTGGCATTGAGCAGCATTACCCTCAGTTTCTTCCCATTTTTGTTTTCTAGGGTGGTAGGTTTAGAATTTGAGCCTTGCCTAAAAAAGGCACTATGGGGTTGGCAAGAGCCTTAGCCAATATCTGGAATCCCAGGGGTGACAGGTGCAAGCCATCCCTTGCGAAGCAGCATGGCTTGTCAAGCATGTCATCCCAGGCAGACAGACACTGGATCCCCTTTGAATGACACCAGACATTAAGCCAATTGTTAAAGCTGATCATCTTGTCTCTATATTGTGGCATCATTCTTGGTGAAGGAAGGATACTGCTCAGGGTCAGGGTCATACCTGCCTGGGCTACATAATCAGAGAGCTCCTCTATGTCTCTTTTCATGTAGTCCAGGGAGGTACATCTCAGGTCATTCACACCAGCATGGACAATGACTATTATTGCATATAAATTCCTATTATGTGCATAATTCACAGTATAACAAATTAATACATATGCCCATGTGGTCTTCAGAGTGACATACTTTATGTCTCCTATTGGATAGCTACAGGACAAGAAAATTATAGATTGGATATCTGAAGGCATAAATATGATTGGATGTAGCAAGAAGCAGGATTTCTGCTGTATGCAAATCATTAACCTTGTTGCTTTTGGATAGCTTTGCCACTAGGATATCAGACATTTGATACTTTGAGATGCAATAATGATTGGCTCACAGCAAGACACAGGAGATATGGTGTATGCAAACTAATGAGTTTCCATTGGTTAGGACTATGTGTCTGGAACATTGATTGGTTTATTCTGTCTTTAAATCTAGGGTGAGCACAGCCAAGACACATGATATGATGACGGCTAGTAAGCCAAAAGCACTTAGAGGAATTTTACTGTGCTCATGTTTTTGTTGTTTTTACTGAAGATTAAAGTCTGTTTTTAACATTTTTACAGCTGTGGTGGAACCAAGGATTTTTTCCTACTGCAGTCCCTAAGTATGGTCACTACATTTCAAGATCATAAAAATAACCACGTGTTGATACAGTGTGACAACCTTTCAAGACTAGTCATGCAACTAAACTGGAAATGCTTTTATTCAAATTCATAGTAAGCAATGCCATCCTCACATCTCAGTGCTGTTCAGTCTCAAGAGTACATTTAAATCAATTAAACTTGCAGTGCATGCCATTTAGTGTCCACATAGCATCAGGGAAAACTCTCATGACTACAATCATACAGAACAGTTGGTACAAGTTCAAATATTCTCAAACTTGTAAACTTAAGGAACGGAGACCCAGCAAACTGCATTGT